>NC_040249.1:24395000-24695000 GCF_001444195.1 Xiphophorus couchianus
AAAATGCAAAGACAACATTTTGAAGTTGAAGTTAATGATGTGTCTTTATTATTACATTGTGCTTCTTTTTATGTAATCTACACAACAGCAGCTTAGTCAGTAAAACATGATGTATGACTGCATTGCATCTTATTTGTGTCCAAAACCTGATGGAAAAAGCAGATTTGTTTGTTCACAGATTTCTAAAGTTCAAGCTTCTTCCAGTAAATGTGATGTGAAAAATAAAAGTAGAGTGAGTAGAGCCTAAAATGGAGGCAAAAACAAACAGTTTACTGAACTTGAATAACTGAATCGACATAAAGCTCAAACAGGCTGAAACTGATCTTTATTTATACAGAGCTAAAATGAATTCAAAAGTATTTCATGAAAATAAACTTCAGCTAACTTACATGTAACATCGTTGATTTACATTTCATTTCAGTTTCAGTAGAGCTGTAAGATGCTTTCTGCTCTTAATGTACAACTAAATTATCAAATTTAAAAAAGAAATAAATCACAGACTGAAAAAACTTAATGTTGCTGTTAATTTTTTCCAAACGCAATTAGATTTTCAACTCAATACAATTAGGTTGATTTGACAGGAACAGACACAAATTTACATAAATAAACCAAATAAAAAAGCAGTTCTATCATGTATCATTGTACTTATAGCTAAGCTAATTTGCAGCATTTTGTTTAGCGCAAATAAAACAAAACTAAAACATCTTAAAAACAAAGTTTTAAGCTATTGTCAAAGCTTAAAATAGATTTAGGTTCCATTGACTAAATAATAATTTCTTCTGCCTTAACAAACTGATCAGATCATAATTCACAACAGTAATTTTAGTTAAAACAAAACTAAAAATATATTTACAATTTATCAGCTAATCGTTACAATTTCAGAAACTTTAGAAGATATTTCTGCACCGATGCTAAAAGAAACAAAGCATTTTTTTTCTTTTAAATCACAATATGATGTGTACAGTGTAAATGTTTAAAAAAAAAAACAACACAGAATTACTCATCTGTGTTTTTAGCAATAAGTTCACAAAGTGCCTCAGTGAGGCAGCAGCCTCTGAAACACAACAAGAAAAACTCAGAACCAAACATTTATAAGAAGCAAAAACAAATAATTGAAATATTTAATATAAATCATTTGGCTGCCAATAAAACCAAAACATTTTTATGGAAGTAAATATACACATATAGTTCTGGTTCCAGAAACTGCAATTCAACCTTTGAATTTTTAGGATCAATGTTTCTTTAACCTGAAATAAAGGCCTATTTGTCATATATTTGTTTTTGTTTTTTGTTTCTCTTCCCTACTTGATTTAGTCAAACTGATGAGCTGCTGATGTCATTTGCTGCAGCTGCTTCCTTCCTGCAGCAGCAGAGACGCATCAGGAGCTTAATGAAAGGCCCTTTGGACATGAAAGCAAACAGAATCAAGTCCATGACAGGACCGTGGAGACTCAAAGTGAAAATGATATTTGTGAACAATGATGGCTCCATTTGCCTGAAATATTCATATTTATTCGGATAGAAATATAAGCGTAAATAAAAAAGATAAGCAACTGTTGGTAAAATAGTCACTATGTGATTAACCAGCAACAGAACTAACATTCCTATGTTTCTGCATTTTTCTTTGACGGGCATCGAGGAAGCTTTACACAGTGACTTAAGAGTCACAGCAAGAAGGATGATGGTTACCAGGGTAGCAAGGAGCAAAAGATAGATCTGGAGCAAATTGGGATAAAAAGCGAATAAAAGAAAGACGATGACACCAGAAAAAATCCATCCGCAAACACTGACAGTCACTAAACCTTTCCACTGTCTCATGAAATGACACTGTGGCTTGGATATGTAAAGGCACCTGAAAGAGAAGACAAAGGAAGACCTTAGCATCAGTACACAGACATATTTACACAAAGCATCTTCCATATTAATATATCTGATTCATTACAGTCTAAACAGCCTAAAATATGAGTTGGTACCTTTCCAGAGCAAAGACCATCCTGAAGGAAAAACTGGCCATTCCACTACAGCTGTAGTAAATAAAAAAATTAGGAAGGCTATTAAAATAAAAACTGTCTATATGCACAAATACAATCAGAGTGATGAACTGGATCAGATTGGAAACGAGGAGGTTCATGTAGTAGGTAACTGGAATGTGATCCAAACGGACCTGCAGGAAACATTCAATCAGAACCCAGTTAATGGTTTCACACACATAAAACCAGCAATGAACTGTTGTGGTGTCTTAAAGAAGCATAAATACTTATATTTATCTTGCTATAAATGAGATTGATGAACCTGCTGTTACCTCTGGCTACTCTAGTTTATTTTGCTATTTGTTATAATAACATCAGGGACAATAAGAGATTTTTCATTCAGCCCATAAAATATTTTTTTTATAAAGAGATAAAAAGGTTTGCGACACTCATCTGTTTATATTTTAATGTTGGGAATGCTTAGGAGAACATGGTGATATTAGGCAGATAAACATCATAAAAAACTTTACTTTTACCAATACGACAATCTGGATGAAATAACATCAAATACGGTTAAGGTTGAAATGTACTTACTGTACAGCACAAAGCGATGACCAAAAAGGTGAAGGGTAAACACACATGAATGTTGATCCAAATCATCACATCCATGTAATCTGGATCAGCTGTAAAATCCTCATATGGATCATTTAATCCTAATCTTGGAAAGGACTTCATTTCTTCCAAACGTTGTTGATTTTAGACACCCTACCTGTGAAAACATTTTATTTTTAAAATCTGGTCTTTTATCAACAAAAAGCTAATAAACTGGTCATACAGGCCTGGCGTCATTTGGACCAATCAATGTTACAGTTCAAATAAACTGGAAAACATTTAAATACCTTTGATCTGTGTTGATTATTTTTTATTATTTTTGATTATTGTGTTGATTATTTTTTAATGAGTTTGAAATGGTCGTTTCCAACCAGCTTCATTTTTTATATGCTCCAAACATATAAATAAATCTGAGAATCTTTCTCTCAAAACTAAAATGATGCTTACTTCAGAGTAATCTTTCTGTTTTGAAATAAAAAGGTTTTTTACTCACAGCTGTTCCTCAGTCCTCCAGCTCAGCTCATTGGTTTAAATCAGCCTCAGTCTTCGGTGGTTTTCATAGCTTCAATGAGGAAACTGATTCGATGTGGATTGTTCACCCCGCCTACCGCTGCTAGCACAGAGTAAAAAGTATTTATCTTCTGTTTTTAAAAGAGCGAGGATGATTATTATTTATTTCTTTGTTTAATAATTTACTTAATTTCAGCAGATATATCGTTCAGGCACTGAAACCCAGAAACCGGCGGTGCCGACTCCTCCCACCGTGCAAACCAAGCCCGGTACCGAGCCGTGTTTTCAGTCCTGGACCTGTCCACCAACCAACCGCACTAAAACCGCCCAGCACCAAGCAACAGCGATCCTACAGAGCTCCCAACCAGCCGGGCCCAGTTTGGGTTCAGGTGTGCAGCACCCCACTGCTGTGTGAGACTTTCACTGACTTCCAACATGAGATAATTATATCAAAGATTACTGAGGACCGTTTCTCAGCTGCTAAATTCACTCAGAACCCATCAGAAAGCAAAAGTATCTAACTGACCCGGATCCATTTCATTTATTTTATAGACATGATTCTGTTTGTTTTCAAGTGGAAGAGTTTCAGGACAAGACGCTAACATGTCTTCACTGCTGCAGGTTGGAAATCCGGCTAGAAATAACAGCAGCAGATCATCAGAGTGATTGTAGCTCTGCAGTGTTTTTATTTCTCTATATGAGGCGTCACTCTATGATAAGTGACACATAAGTAATAAGTGATCAGGTTTAAGTGCAATTTATTAAAAGTATAAAAACAAGTACAAGAGGACTGACGTTTCAACTAAAAGTTTCACAGAGTTCAACTCCATCCATCCATCCATCCATCCATTTCCTGTTCACCCTTGTCCCTAATGGGGTCGGGAGGGTTGCTGGTGCCCATCTCCAGCTACGTTCCGGGCGAGAGGCGGGGTTCACCCTGGACAGGTCGCCAGTCTGTCGCAGGGCGAGTTCAACTCCAACCACATGAATTCATCCTGCACCATGAAGTTTCTCTCTCTGCTCTCAGAGCTTCGCTGTGGTGAGGTGAGCAGCAGGAAGTGTAGATAAGAGAAAACTCAAACCAGCAAACATTAAAGACATTTATCTTCAGGTGTATCAGGCTCTTTAGCGTTATACATTTCACATGTTCATAAATAAATGCAATGCAAATGAATGTCTCAGGTTTGTCCTTTCTGTCAAAACTAAGCTTTTCTCAGCTTAGCTTTAGGATTCTGTGAGAATACTTCTCCAGATTTACTCACATTTCCTTTGACTTTAAAGTCAAACTTTATGATATAATGTAAGCTGTCTTAAGAGATGGGCTCATTTACATCTACAAGTTTTCACTCTGTGCGCGGTCCAGGGGGATTGAACGGACCCTGTGTGCACTTTTATAAGTTTTTTTGTGTGGCTTTGAAAACTGACAGTCTGACTGGAGCGCCTCCTGCTTCCTGGCTGTCTGACCAGGACATTTGCTCAGCTGCTCCTGAGCGTCACTCTAGGATCGGGGAGGATTTAAAGAAAGACATTTGTCTTCACATTATGGAACATATGTCTTACACCTCATATGTTCAGAAATAAATGGCAATTTTCAGTTTTGGTGAAATGTTAGTCTCTGTGGTGCAAACCTTTGTCTGATGTTTTTCCTTTCAATAGGAACAATGCTTTCCTCTGCCTAATTTAAACATATCTTTTCTGGAAATTATATTCTGTCAAAGCAAACTCCTCACCCATCCGCTCACACAGATGAGAACTAAATCCACTTATTGGTTGATATGCTAAAAGGATTTTTCTGGATGTCTGTCAACACATTTCAATTTTTTTCTAAATCAATTATTTATTTAAAGTTGACCAATTTAGAAAATATGAAAGCTTTGAAGTAATTCAGAATTTGTACATGTTTACATGTTGATGTTCTTAATGCCTCATTGTGTGCACAAACAAGGAAATTGTCCTGTTTTTTTCTGCTCTACAGGCCTTTAGTTACAGTCAACCAACAGGATACAGGAGGACAGATTGGGGGAAGACATGCAGGCAGGGGAGAGGTGTCTATTTTTCAGTTAATTATAATCAAAGGCAACTCAAACATGAGGATTTTTAGACTTAATTTAAATGAACTCAGTGTTTCAGCAGTTTGGCAGTTTTCTGAAAATTTGTCCAGATTAGAGGAACATGAAAACTGAATGTTGTTTCTCCATGTTTGGTTCTGGTTCTGAGGATGCAAAGGAGACCAGAACCAGAAGACCTGAGAGGTTTGTGTGTGTGTGTGTGTGGGTGGGGGTGGGGGGAGGGGGAGGGTGCTTGGGATGAGGTGGGGTGAAGGGTGAGGTTGGGGGATCAGAATAACAGATCAGGAGATAATGCTTCATCATATTTCAACCCCATCTTTCATGTAACGGACCGTTGAACTGGAAGACAACCTGCGTATCAAAGCTGTGAGTAAAGTTTTTCAAATATAAATAATGACAAGCTTGTTTTAGTTTGTATACATGAATATATTGTTTCTACATTTGGTTTTGTATGAAATTAAATGTTTAAAAAAATCTTAATATTTAACCCTTATCTAAAGTGTAACTGCAAGTAAATAGTTTATCAATTTAAAACACATTTTCCAAATGCATGTTAAGATATAAAACAGCAAAGAATTGTAGTAATATTTATCAATCATCAATGAACATTTGTTTTTAAAGCAAATGTTTAATTTGTTTTTAGAAATCATCCATCAATAATTTGTTGATATAGGAATTACTTTACCCATTTAGTGCAAGAATGAGACCATGGGAAATGTAATTAAATGCCATACTTTAAATTATTGAAACAAAATCACATTAAATTATTTTTAATCAGTGTTTCATGCCATGCTGAAAGAAAAATAAAAAATCAATCAGATGGATTCAGACTTGCCCTATGGTGAAGTAACATTCCTCTAACCTACTTAGTGCTGGAGAAAGGAAAACTTTTAGCTTTCACATGTATTTCTTCTCTTCTCTTCATAAAAAAAACTGTGAACAAACCGTGACCAACAAGAATGGAGATTTCAGGTTATTTTGATGTGATTATTTGGATCAATACCTGTGTCTGTCTTCCCTTCACTGTCCTGCTCATCACTTTGTGCTGCCTTGTATGTAAAACTGAGTTTTTGATCCAAAAAGATATTTGCCAGAGAAATTAATATGTTTACTCTATATGTCTAAAGTTTGTTATTTTTGTAAATGTGTTTGCAGGTGAGACTGGATGGTGTTCCTGTTTCCTTCTACATGAACCTTCTTCTCTCTAATCTGATTCAGCTCATCATTCTGATTGTTCTTCCTTCAAATTCAATTTATCAATCTAGATATTTTTCTTCCCTCATCATCTATGCCTGCTGTGCTCTGGCCAGTCTTTGCTTCAGGATGATGATTGCTCTGGAGAGGTACAAATACAGCACATCTTTTTGTCAATGGGATACTTTTACCCCCCACCTTACCATCATGGTTACATTGTTATTTTTTGGATTTAATTTTTTTCTTTTGTTGCAGGTATTTTTCCATGGCCTGCCTGCCCGCTCTCAAACTGCATCACACAAACTAAAGGTTTTGTGATGGTCAGCGTTTTGGTTTGGGTGTTTTGTTTCTTGTTTGTCCCCCTGTTTTTTTTTTGCATTTTGTCATGAATTATCCTACCTGATCTTTTCCCTCCTGCCTGCCCCGGTGTCTACTTTCTGTTTACTCTGTACTCTCAAAACGATGCATGTAAATATATCCGTACCGGATGATGAAAAATGCAGGAATGTCAGAGTTCTAATTGCTCTTGTCCTTCAGTACTTTGTGACAATCTTCCCAACAGTCATTTGGTTTTTGGTCTTTGAAAATGTCCATCTATGTGACCCACAAACTTACCCATCATTAAGTTCATATGTCTATTTAACGTTGTTTCTTCACAGTTATTTTATGGACTTGATCCTATTTGCGTTCCTGTGTAAAGGTTTCATGAAAAAGCTGCTAATGCGTCTTTGCTGCTGCAAGATTGTAAACACGGCTGAAAATGAACACAGCAGATCCCTAGAGTGATTGCACACTTCTGCAAAATCAGAAAAACAAAGTATAAATGTAATTTTTCAAGACTCATCTCACTCAAGAGACTTTATACAGAAATCCAATGAGCTTGAAAACCACTGCTGGCAAAACGAGCAAATGTGTTATTGAATTTCTTTATTCTAAGTGCAAATGTTATTTCCCCTTTCTTTCTTCACTTAAATTTTTACTTCTTGGAAGTATGCTTTTAAATATATTCATAAAAATGTATATTCCTTTATATATATTTTTTTTACTTTTATTTTCAGGGTTTGTTTGTGAAATTTAATCAGATTGAAACAGATCTTGTTTTGTTATACTGAACATAAAAATCTATTTAATTGAAACAGGCTGCAATTAATTTGACTGTAAAATTGATAGTTGTAAGATTCTTTCTGCTGTCCAGGCATGATTAAAATAGCCATTCTGAAAATAAAATAATTTAAAAAATAAAACACTGAAAAACAAATGTTAGCATTATTTTTTTAACAAAAACACAATTTGATTTTCGATATTAAAAGCTTAATAGAAAATACAAGCAAAATTAAATAATCTTAAAAACATGATGAACAGATTTTAAAAACTGCTTTACAAAGTATTATGGTTCATGGAAAATAGATTTATGTTCCGTACATGAAATAATAATGTCTAGTAACTAACTGATTAGATCATATTTCACAAAGAATTTCAGTTACAAATAAATTGTTTACAGTTTATTAGTACACTGTCAAGAACCTTAGGAAGTAGTTTCTGAATCAATGCTGGAAGCAAAATAAAATTTGTTGTTTTTGTTTTTATAAATACAGAATGTGTATAACGCAAAAATCTTAAGATATGGAGAGGAAATTTTAAATAATCAAAAAAGGGACAGACACTGAAAACTCTTAAGAACAGATCAATGCCAAATATTCACAACAAAGTAAAATTAATAAATTTAAATCTTTAATTAAATCTATTTGGCTGAAGAGCAATCACATTATAAATACATAATTCTGAATTGTGTATTTATGAAGAAAACAACATTAAAGGTACAAAGTGTAGATAGTTTAAAACTGGTTCTGAATATCTGAAACCCTGTTTCAGGATTTCAGGATATATTTCTGATCATAAATATTAATATTTATCTCACAATGAATGAAATTCTGACAAACCTGCAGTTACCTCTGATTACTCTGTGGTTTATCTTGCTATTCGGTGTAAGAACATCAGGAACAATAAGAAATGGTACATTTTTCATTCAGGCCATAAATTAAGCAACAAGTTTTTTTTTAAGAAATAAAAACATCCGCAACACTCATCTGTTAATATTTTAATGTTAGGAAGGCTAAAGAGAACATTATGAGCGATGGGCTATAAAAATATTAGGCAGATAAATGTCATTAAGCATTTTACTTTTACCAATACTACAATTTGGAGGAGATAACAACAAATACAGTTAAGGTTGAAATGTAATTACTGTGCAGCACAAAGCGACGACCAGACAGGTGAACGGTAAACACACATGAATGTTGATCTAAAGCATCACAAACACAATATAACAGGTCACTCAGCGCTCCAGCTGCTAAAATCAGTCAGCAGGAGAAAATCTGAGTATCTAATTGATTTTTTTGTTCTGTTATTTTGTTGACTTGGTTCTGTTTTTATTTCATGTTAAGAGTTTCAGGACAAACTGCTGAAGTGTCTTTGCAGCTGCTTCATTGAAACACACAGCAGATAATAACACTGTAGCTCTGCAGTGTTATTATCTCTCTACATGAGAGTTTGCTGTATCATAAGTGATTAAAAACAGTGATACAGTGGCTTCGTTCTTTACTCTGATCTATTAAACGTTATTAAAACGCATGTGAGAGTACTGACATGTTGAGTGAAAGTTTCGACTCCAACCACATGAATTCATCCTGCACCATGAAGTTTCTCTCTCTGCTCTCAGAGCTTCGCTGTGGTGAGGTGAGCAGCAGGAAGTGTAGATAAGAGAAAACTCAAACCAGCAAACATTAAAGACATTTATCTTCAGGTGTATCAGGCTCTTTAGCGTTATACATTTCACATGTTCATAAATAAATGCAATGCAAATGAATGTCTCAGGTTTGTCCTTTCTGTCAAAACTAAGCTTTTCTCAGCTTAGCTTTAGGATTCTGTGAGAATACTTCTCCAGATTTACTCACATTTCCTTTGACTTTAAAGTCAAACTTTATGATATAATGTAAGCTGTCTTAAGAGATGGGCTCATTTACATCTACAAGTTTTCACTCTGTGCGCGGTCCAGGGGGATTGAACGGACCCTGTGTGCACTTTTATAAGTTTTTTTGTGTGGCTTTGAAAACTGACAGTCTGACTGGAGCGCCTCCTGCTTCCTGGCTGTCTGACCAGGACATTTGCTCAGCTGCTCCTGAGCGTCACTCTAGGATCGGGGAGGATTTAAAGAAAGACATTTGTCTTCACATTATGGAACATATGTCTTACACCTCATATGTTCAGAAATAAATGGCAATTTTCAGTTTTGGTGAAATGTTAGTCTCTGTGGTGCAAACCTTTGTCTGATGTTTTTCCTTTCAATAGGAACAATGCTTTCCTCTGCCTAATTTAAACATATCTTTTCTGGAAATTATATTCTGTCAAAGCAAACTCCTCACCCATCCGCTCACACAGATGAGAACTAAATCCACTTATTGGTTGATATGCTAAAAGGATTTTTCTGGATGTCTGTCAACACATTTCAATTTTTTTCTAAATCAATTATTTATTTAAAGTTGACCAATTTAGAAAATATGAAAGCTTTGAAGTAATTCAGAATTTGTACATGTTTACATGTTGATGTTCTTAATGCCTCATTGTGTGCACAAACAAGGAAATTGTCCTGTTTTTTTCTGCTCTACAGGCCTTTAGTTACAGTCAACCAACAGGATACAGGAGGACAGATTGGGGGAAGACATGCAGGCAGGGGAGAGGTGTCTATTTTTCAGTTAATTATAATCAAAGGCAACTCAAACATGAGGATTTTTAGACTTAATTTAAATGAACTCAGTGTTTCAGCAGTTTGGCAGTTTTCTGAAAATTTGTCCAGATTAGAGGAACATGAAAACTGAATGTTGTTTCTCCATGTTTGGTTCTGGTTCTGAGGATGCAAAGGAGACCAGAACCAGAAGACCTGAGAGGTTTGTGTGTGTGTGTGTGTGGGTGGGGGTGGGGGGAGGGGGAGGGTGCTTGGGATGAGGTGGGGTGAAGGGTGAGGTTGGGGGATCAGAATAACAGATCAGGAGATAATGCTTCATCATATTTCAACCCCATCTTTCATGTAACGGACCGTTGAACTGGAAGACAACCTGCGTATCAAAGCTGTGAGTAAAGTTTTTCAAATATAAATAATGACAAGCTTGTTTTAGTTTGTATACATGAATATATTGTTTCTACATTTGGTTTTGTATGAAATTAAATGTTTAAAAAAATCTTAATATTTAACCCTTATCTAAAGTGTAACTGCAAGTAAATAGTTTATCAATTTAAAACACATTTTCCAAATGCATGTTAAGATATAAAACAGCAAAGAATTGTAGTAATATTTATCAATCATCAATGAACATTTGTTTTTAAAGCAAATGTTTAATTTGTTTTTAGAAATCATCCATCAATAATTTGTTGATATAGGAATTACTTTACCCATTTAGTGCAAGAATGAGACCATGGGAAATGTAATTAAATGCCATACTTTAAATTATTGAAACAAAATCACATTAAATTATTTTTAATCAGTGTTTCATGCCATGCTGAAAGAAAAATAAAAAATCAATCAGATGGATTCAGACTTGCCCTATGGTGAAGTAACATTCCTCTAACCTACTTAGTGCTGGAGAAAGGAAAACTTTTAGCTTTCACATGTATTTCTTCTCTTCTCTTCATAAAAAAAACTGTGAACAAACCGTGACCAACAAGAATGGAGATTTCAGGTTATTTTGATGTGATTATTTGGATCAATACCTGTGTCTGTCTTCCCTTCACTGTCCTGCTCATCACTTTGTGCTGCCTTGTATGTAAAACTGAGTTTTTGATCCAAAAAGATATTTGCCAGAGAAATTAATATGTTTACTCTATATGTCTAAAGTTTGTTATTTTTGTAAATGTGTTTGCAGGTGAGACTGGATGGTGTTCCTGTTTCCTTCTACATGAACCTTCTTCTCTCTAATCTGATTCAGCTCATCATTCTGATTGTTCTTCCTTCAAATTCAATTTATCAATCTAGATATTTTTCTTCCCTCATCATCTATGCCTGCTGTGCTCTGGCCAGTCTTTGCTTCAGGATGATGATTGCTCTGGAGAGGTACAAATACAGCACATCTTTTTGTCAATGGGATACTTTTACCCCCCACCTTACCATCATGGTTACATTGTTATTTTTTGGATTTAATTTTTTTCTTTTGTTGCAGGTATTTTTCCATGGCCTGCCTGCCCGCTCTCAAACTGCATCACACAAACTAAAGGTTTTGTGATGGTCAGCGTTTTGGTTTGGGTGTTTTGTTTCTTGTTTGTCCCCCTGTTTTTTTTTTGCATTTTGTCATGAATTATCCTACCTGATCTTTTCCCTCCTGCCTGCCCCGGTGTCTACTTTCTGTTTACTCTGTACTCTCAAAACGATGCATGTAAATATATCCGTACCGGATGATGAAAAATGCAGGAATGTCAGAGTTCTAATTGCTCTTGTCCTTCAGTACTTTGTGACAATCTTCCCAACAGTCATTTGGTTTTTGGTCTTTGAAAATGTCCATCTATGTGACCCACAAACTTACCCATCATTAAGTTCATATGTCTATTTAACGTTGTTTCTTCACAGTTATTTTATGGACTTGATCCTATTTGCGTTCCTGTGTAAAGGTTTCATGAAAAAGCTGCTAATGCGTCTTTGCTGCTGCAAGATTGTAAACACGGCTGTAAATGAACACAGCAGATCCCTAGAGTGATTGCACACTTCTGCAAAATCAGAAAAACAAAGTATAAATGTAATTTTTCAAGACTCATCTCACTCAAGAGACTTTATACAGAAATCCAATGAGCTTGAAAACCACTGCTGGCAAAACGAGCAAATGTGTTATTGAATTTCTTTATTCTAAGTGCAAATGTTATTTCCCCTTTCTTTCTTCACTTAAATTTTTACTTCTTGGAAGTATGCTTTTAAATATATTCATAAAAATGTATATTCCTTTATATATATTTTTTTTACTTTTATTTTCAGGGTTTGTTTGTGAAATTTAATCAGATTGAAACAGATCTTGTTTTGTTATACTGAACATAAAAATCTATTTAATTGAAACAGGCTGCAATTAATTTGACTGTAAAATTGATAGTTGTAAGATTCTTTCTGCTGTCCAGGCATGATTAAAATAGCCATTCTGAAAATAAAATAATTTAAAAAATAAAACACTGAAAAACAAATGTTAGCATTATTTTTTTAACAAAAACACAATTTGATTTTCGATATTAAAAGCTTAATAGAAAATACAAGCAAAATTAAATAATCTTAAAAACATGATGAACAGATTTTAAAAACTGCTTTACAAAGTATTATGGTTCATGGAAAATAGATTTATGTTCCGTACATGAAATAATAATGTCTAGTAACTAACTGATTAGATCATATTTCACAAAGAATTTCAGTTACAAATAAATTGTTTACAGTTTATTAGTACACTGTCAAGAACCTTAGGAAGTAGTTTCTGAATCAATGCTGGAAGCAAAATAAAATTTGTTGTTTTTGTTTTTATAAATACAGAATGTGTATAACGCAAAAATCTTAAGATATGGAGAGGAAATTTTAAATAATCAAAAAAGGGACAGACACTGAAAACTCTTAAGAACAGATCAATGCCAAATATTCACAACAAAGTAAAATTAATAAATTTAAATCTTTAATTAAATCTATTTGGCTGAAGAGCAATCACATTATAAATACATAATTCTGAATTGTGTATTTATGAAGAAAACAACATTAAAGGTACAAAGTGTAGATAGTTTAAAACTGGTTCTGAATATCTGAAACCCTGTTTCAGGATTTCAGGATATATTTCTGATCATAAATATTAATATTTATCTCACAATGAATGAAATTCTGACAAACCTGCAGTTACCTCTGATTACTCTGTGGTTTATCTTGCTATTCGGTGTAAGAACATCAGGAACAATAAGAAATGGTACATTTTTCATTCAGGCCATAAATTAAGCAACAAGTTTTTTTTTAAGAAATAAAAACATCCGCAACACTCATCTGTTAATATTTTAATGTTAGGAAGGCTAAAGAGAACATTATGAGCGATGGGCTATAAAAATATTAGGCAGATAAATGTCATTAAGCATTTTACTTTTACCAATACTACAATTTGGAGGAGATAACAACAAATACAGTTAAGGTTGAAATG
This sequence comes from Xiphophorus couchianus, assembly GCF_001444195.1. Lineage (NCBI taxonomy): Eukaryota > Metazoa > Chordata > Actinopteri > Cyprinodontiformes > Poeciliidae > Xiphophorus > Xiphophorus couchianus. The sequence continues at coordinate 24,408,549 of NC_040249.1, forward strand.
TAATTACTGTGCAGCACAAAGCGACGACCAGACAGGTGAACGGTAAACACACATGAATGTTGATCTAAAGCATCACAAACACAATATAACAGGTCACTCAGCGCTCCAGCTGCTAAAATCAGTCAGCAGGAGAAAATCTGAGTATCTAATTGATTTTTTTGTTCTGTTATTTTGTTGACTTGGTTCTGTTTTTATTTCATGTTAAGAGTTTCAGGACAAACTGCTGAAGTGTCTTTGCAGCTGCTTCATTGAAACACACAGCAGATAATAACACTGTAGCTCTGCAGTGTTATTATCTCTCTACATGAGAGTTTGCTGTATCATAAGTGATTAAAAACAGTGATACAGTGGCTTCGTTCTTTACTCTGATCTATTAAACGTTATTAAAACGCATGTGAGAGTACTGACATGTTGAGTGAAAGTTTCGACTCCAACCACATGAATTCATCCTGCACCATGAAGTTTCTCTCTCTGCTCTCAGAGCTTCGCTGTGGTGAGGTGAGCAGCAGGAAGTGTAGATAAGAGAAAACTCAAACCAGCAAACATTAAAGACATTTATCTTCAGGTGTATCAGGCTCTTTAGCGTTATACATTTCACATGTTCATAAATAAATGCAATGCAAATGAATGTCTCAGGTTTGTCCTTTCTGTCAAAACTAAGCTTTTCTCAGCTTAGCTTTAGGATTCTGTGAGAATACTTCTCCAGATTTACTCACATTTCCTTTGACTTTAAAGTCAAACTTCATGATATAATGTAAGCTGCTTTTGATGGTCATACATAACAGAGGACCAGAAGTAATTTCCCATCTATACATTTTTGATCTTACAGTCATTTAATAAACAGGGGGCTAATTTGTCAGATTAAAAGTGTAACTTTAAACAGATACTAAGTGTACCTCTCACTAAGCCCACATGTTTGTATTAAAAATATAATTAGTCTAATATGATATTCTAATAATTCTTACATTTTTTATCTTAAAGTTCTAATCCTAGATTCTTTAAAAATTGTATTTAGTAGTAATATATTTTTTATTTTTGTTTGCTGTGTTCTGTTTTATTTTTATTTTTTTTTACATTGACCTGCTAGTTAGACTAGAGATAGAAAAACCACTTGGCTGCAACCTCATGTATTTAAACATAAATATTAATTCATATATGTTGTCCCAGTTTTTTAAAAAAAATGAACATAACCAAATTAATGTTAATGATAAACTGTAACAACTAAACTAACTACATAACATGAATGCATACATAAAAGAATAGTTCAGACAACACTATTATTTTAACATTTTAACATCCTTTTATTTTAATATAAGTTTATGAAGTGCACATTTTTGCTTTGTAGCAAGAAAGTTGTGGGTTGAACTCTCAGCCTGCAGACTTTCTGCACAGAGCTGGTATGTTTTCCCTGTGCCTCTGTGTCCTCACTGGGTACTCCGCCTCGCTCCCACAGTCCAAAAACATGATTGTCAGGTTAACTGATCAATCAAAGAAGCATTAATCTATGAGTATGTGGAGCGAGAAAAATTAACAAAGTCCAAACCTTGTTAAAGAGGAAGAACAAAACACAGCTTTATTTTACATCTGCACAGATGGAGAACTCAGAAGAGATCTAACTAGACAAAGGAATCACCTCTCTACATATACTGTATATTGTCCTTCTCCCACAGACAGAGTGTCGCCACCAACATTCCCAAGGAGCTAATCAGATTAATACACACACAGAGAAAAATGCAACTTTCAGTTAAAAATGGGTTTCAGACAGAATATTCTGTGTCTAATAATAATCGCTCTGCCGTCGGTCTGGTCTTGTCACTCCTCATGGTATGACAACTATTTACTTATCGCCTGTTGCTAAGGTTCTGACACACTGAGACAAACTGTGAAGGCTAAAAAGAGAAACAATGACTCTGTAAGACTGAGTGAGACATAATAAACTAATTAAACATTGTAAGATTAATATTAAATAAACTTCTAATAAAAGTAAGCACACTGTAAATAATTATTTTATTCCACAAGTACTTTATATGTTACAGAAAAATGAAGCAGTAATAACAGGACTAACTCCTTCAGTTTCTTCAGTCTCAGCAATAGATCCTGAAGTTATCAGCACTTTGTTCGCAGGAGAGAATCCAGAAACCTAACAGATCTGTTTCTCATCCTACTTTTAGTTTCAAAGTGGTCTGAGAGTGAAGAGTGAAGAGCTACAGTATATAGACCCATAAGCTCTTCCATATTAAGGGCTTTGTATGTAAGAATAAGAATTTAAACTTGTGGCCTGGATTAAACCAGGAGCCAGCAAAGGAAAGCTAAAATTAAAGAAGAAATATCATTTATTTTTGATTGACATCCCATTGTAGTATTTTGGATAAGCAAAATGCATTTAACATTTTTCTGATTCCAGTTTTGAAGTAACAAGTACTTAGTCTTTTTCATCATCCTGGTGGGACATAATATCTTATTTTGCCTGGAGGTCAAAGAGTTTCTGCAGCTCAACACACAATCACAATCCATACAAAATGAAATAAACAGACTTCTCAACAGTGCAAGATTTGTTTTCATGAAGCACAGAAAAAAATCTACCAAACACACATTTCTTTACTTTTTGTGCTAAGTTTAAATCAGTTAAGCATATTGATATAAAATTGTAATACTTGTGTTTGGTGGAAGACTTGAAAACTGAAATAATGTAGAGTCATAAACTCTTGATGTGTTTCATCTGCTACAACTGTGGCAGCTGAAACACATCAACAGCTTGTCAACTAATCCTTTACACATGAAAACAAACAGAATCAAATCCATGAAGGGACTGAAGAGAAACAAGATCAGTGACCTGTGAAATTTCACATAATATGTTTCATGGAAATATGAATTAATATAATACACACTCAGCGGGAGGATCATGTATGTGTGAACAATCAGCAACAGAATCAAAGTTGCCACAATCCTACATTTTTCTTCTGTGGTTAAGGAAGTGGCTGCAGGCAGGAATTTTGGGGTTCGAGCCACACAGAAGAAGAAGACAGGAGTTGGGATCAAGGGAAACACCATAAAGAATATATACTGTGAATACATCATGAAAAGAGGAAAAAGAAAAATCGCAAACAGCCAGATCAAAACACAGAATATCACGTAACCTTTGGTCTGTCTGATGAAAAGCAGCTGTGGCCAGGAGATGAGAAAATACCTGAAACAGAGAGACGTTGTTCAGACTGCTGCACAGAAACGTAACCCTGACTTATTAAACACAAAGGCAGGTGTTTTGGTACCTTTCCAGAGCAATGACTGTCCTGAAACAAAGACTGGCCAAAGCGCCACAGCCGATGACAACGTAGCAGATGATACGGAAATTATTTTCATTCATCTTCACCATTAAAATAACCAAACCACCGAGTTGGATCAGGTTGGAGACGAGAAGGTTCATGTAGAAGGTGACAGAAAAACCATCCAATCTGACCTGCAGGAAACATAAGAATGAACATGAATGCTAACATAATAATGATAATAATAATAATAATAATAATAATAATAATAATAATAATAATAATAATAATAATAATAATGTTCACTAAATGCCATAAATGTCTCAATAATATTTCTGTGAACTGAGGGGCTACTGATCAGCATCATGGAAACAGTTTTTAAATATTTATGTTCATTGAGCTATGAGATGAAAATAGTTTGAAATCATCTCAAATTAAAAAAATAGTCATGTTAACCTAATAATATTTTCTCTCTTCTGAAAAGGACTTTCCTCCTGCAGTAATTAGGGGAAATAATTTCCCATACATTTGTCTGAAATAATAACAGAAAATAGAGTTTCTCCTCACATTCAGACATATTTTTTCATTTCACTTCTGTGAAAACTACTAGTAGTACTATTACTACTATTACTTATTACATTTCTACTAACAATGATGATAATATTTCTCTTTTATGCTAGTTTAGGACTCAAACATAAACATAAGATAATAATAGCATTTACTTACTACACAACCCAGAGCAAAAACTATCAAGGTGAATGGGATGCAGACACGGATGTTGATCCAAATCATCACGTAAACAAAATCTGAAGAATCCATTTCTTGTTCTGTGATGTTCAGTTGAGATGAAGTTCTGTGAGGATAAAATGAAAAATAGCTTGTAATGCACATCATACACACAATGTAACAAAAACTATAATACTCAAAAAGTCATCGAAGGAAACCAACTAACTGTAATTTATACGCCGGCTGTGTTTAGTGAGCCTCTTTAAATACTTTTCCAACATACCATCTTTCATATATAAAATTCATTTTTTCCTACATTCTCAGTAGTGTGTTTTTAAAGGGATAATTACATTTTATTTTGTTTTTCAGTATTTTATTGATAACAAAATCAATAATGTAGTTTAATAAAAGCTGTTGAATGTTTGTTGTACGCTTTAGCTACGTCTTCTCAATGAATATCAAAAAAATAATAAAACAAACTTTTCTCTATTTTTTAATAATTTTCATTAAGAAATTAATAATTCAGGTTGTAGGAAAACTGTTCAGTGGGTGGCTGTGTACTTCAGTTCTTTCCATTCTACACAAACATTTTCATTAGAATTTTTTTATTATTATTATTTAACAGGATGTTTTTGAATAAAATATTCTGAAATTTAACTCAGAACTGTGTTATTCTGGACTCCTTCCAGCTCAACACTGCAGGTTTGGAAATCCCGATTTTTACCTCTAGACACTTTTAGAATAAATTTGCTGTAAAGCAAAGTTATACTTCATAGGTTATCCACTAAGGGATAAACACCTGGACACAAAGAGAACAAATCCAAAGCATTGCAGTTCTCACTTTTCTAACCAAAAACATTTTTAATCTAACTCATGCATTTCTGACATTACATTTCATAATTTTATTCTAAACTCACTAATTTACTATCTGATTAATTGTAAAAACCTAAACTTGTATATTTTGTATGCAAAATTTAATACGAACCTTTAATAGAAATGGAGAGAACCAGTCGAGGTGTGAAAGCAGCTTAAAACCCGGAGTTTGTAACAAACTTTGTAACAAACCACTTCTGCGCTGGAAAGTGGTTTTCTCTCTAATCTCACACCGTCTGTGTGTCGAGGAGAGAAAGGTGCCTTAAAGATCAAAATGTAACGATACAAAATTTCCAGGCATGATGTCAAGCAAACTTATGTCTTTTTAAGTTAATGATTTCTCTGCAGTATGAAGAATGGATTCTTTGCATTCTACAACATACAAGTTCTGGCTAATATTGATTTGCATGAACTTCATTTATATCAGTGTCCAAATATCTAATTTTGTCTGTTTTAGTCAAAAGAAAAAAAAAAAGTTGTGTTTTACGGTAAAGTTAGTTTTATTATTTGTGTAGTGGTGTAAGATTAGTTTGTTTTTAATCTAAAGCTGAGTTAAAAGTATGAATAAATAAAAACAAGTAAATAAAAAGTTTAAGAAAACTTATTGAACTTTATTAACACAATTTGATGCACAAGCCTGAAAGAAAACAATAAACAACAGTATCACATAAAGTCACAAATTTTTTGCAATAATTTGAACCACATGGACAGTAACTCATATTTAACCTTGGATAATTATAGTTTACCTTTTATTTGCAATGCTCCACTAGAAAATAAAAAATGGTCATTTATTTGAGTTCAGATTAATTTAATTTTGTCTTTCTTCATACAGACTATTTCATCACATGAGTATGTTTATAAAGTTGTAAACATCAAACAAATATCACACAAAATGGAAGGAAAAATAAAATCAAAATTTAAATAGACCAAACAGACAAATTCTGAAGAATATAGCATCCATGTTAAACAGCATATTTTACAAAGTTACACTGAAGTAAAAACAAATACAGTGAAAACAGTTAATATCAAATAAAAAACAGAACAATTAAACTACAAAACCTATTATAACTCATATAAAATTGATTTCTTCTATCAAATCTAAATACTCCTGAATTTTCCAAACATCCTTTTATTTCTAACGTCTGGATTCTCCTTCTGAGCAAAACAACAAAAACACCTGAACAGGATTTAACCTTTGAGCTGCTGAGCCTAAAGGATCCCTGATCAATTCATCTCTGACTGATCCAATCAGTTTAGTTCACCACCTGGGAGCTTTGGAGATATTTTTCTCTTCCTCTTGTGTTTGATGGATAACTTATGTTCCCCCAGGAAGAAGAAAATAATTTTTGACTAAAACCTTCTTCTAAAGTTTACATTAGAAAAAAATCATTTCAGTTATATAAATGTCTGAGGGTACCAGTAATTGTGGCCCAAGTTATGTTCATTAAAAACAGTTATATTTTAAAGTGGGACTCTTTTTCTCATGAAATAAACATTCTCAGACTGAAGGCAGTTTTTGGGGGGATCAGTTTATTTAATCATATTTCATAGCAACTGGAATTAGATTTTTGGTCTTTTGTGATTCTTGTGACTGTCAGCTTCTATATGAACCAAATTACAGAATCTACTAACATCTGCAAACTATGGTATCCTTGGTGTTTCAGTATGTTTATCATCATATATTTCTACTAAATGTATGTATTTTGTTATTTTTATACCCTTCCTGTGTCCTTAGTCTCTGTCTCTGAGCCCAGCTATAATCTGTACTATAATCCAACAGCTGATCTGCTGCTGTCGTTCTCTGCAGGATTCCTCTTCCTGCAGCAGCAGAGACGCATCAGCAGCCTGATAAAAGGCCCTTTGGACATAAAACCCAGCAAAAGAAAATCTATTACAGGGCAGTGCAGACTCAAGGTAAAAAATAGCTTCATGTTGAAATCACGGAAATCTGGAATGATTGAAAAATCAATCATGGGGAGAATTAAAAAAATGTAATTAACCAGCAACAGAACTAATGCTCCAACAACTCTGTACTTTTCTTCAGCCGATTCTGAGGTGGCGACAGAGAGATTTGAGAGTTAAAGCTAGACAGATGATGAACATGCTGGCAGTGAAGACAACAGATATTATTCTTGTATAATAGGGGGAAGAGATTAAAATAGCAAAAAGAACAATACAAATAATCCAGGCCAAAACACAGAATGTTATAAAGCCTTTTGTCTTTCTTATGAAGTGAAACTGTGGCCTGTAGAGGAAAAGAAACCTGAAAAAAGACAGAAACATCAGAAACATAATGTTCTTCAGACTGAAATCAGACTAATACTAGGAATGAAAGATGTGTTGATACCTTTCTACTGCAAAAATCATCTTGAAGCAAGCGCTGGCCACCCCAAAGCACAAGTAGGGTGGCCAGTGACGTACGAAGGTCTTATAATCGTATTTAGGACTAAATGCACTATCAGATATCAGAGTGATGATCAGGATCACATTGGATATGAGGAGGTTTATGTAGTAGGAGACAGGAATGTGATCCAGTCGGACCTGCAGGAGACAGTCATAAAGAATCATATTAGTGTTAAAAGATGAAACCAAAAAACTCTTATTTTATGAATCCACTCTGTGACGGCTGAAGGATGTAACAACTTAAACTCAGCAAGGAACTTAACTATTAAATTATAAATTACCAGATTCTGTAAAACTTCTACTTGTTAAAATTTACAATTCCACAGTGGGAGAAACCAATATTTGATATAAAATATTTAGATATAAAGTTTTTTCACTTACAGAGAAATTATGTTTCTATTTTTACCATCGACTGAAAACTGATAAACATATTTCATACATTTATCCAATTTTTTTCTTTCAGTTTGACTGTTGCTCAGACAGCAAAACACACACACACACACACACACACACCCTCTCTCTCTCTAGCAACACAGAGTGAACCTAAACAAGCTAAATATATTTAAATGTCTGCATAAAGCAATCAGAAAAAAAGAGTTCATCAAACTTAGCACTCAGACTTAGAAGTGGCATGCAAAGGAAAATAATAAAAAATGTTTTTTAATAGCTTTTCCTTCAAAGAAAAAAGCAAAATACACAACAATAAAGTACCAACTTAATTTAATTGTATATTAACATATAATGACATAGAAATCAACGTCTTTCAGTGGTCAAAGTATTACATTAATCAAATAATAATCACAAAATCAAGTGACAGAAACATTCGCTATAAGCAAAGCATCTTATTCTTCTTTGTATTTTCTGAATACTAACATAATTTATTACTACTAATTATTTGATTGTAATGATAATAGTTGGTATTTACGTACCATAAAACACAGAGGAATTACCAGAAAGGTGAGAGGAAAGCAGAGATGGATGTTGATCCATACGATTATCTCAAAATAGTCTGATGGAAAGAACATTTCTTCTTTTGATATAATCGTTTCGCCTTTGGAGAAATTCCTGTCAGGAGAAAATTAAAGTTTATTTTAAAACCCAAATGCTCCAAATTAATTAGAACAGTGCAGCCTGGGCTCCATTTACGTTTTTGTGAGACACTTAATTGAAGAATAGCATAAATCTTTTCCTAGATGAAGCTACATAAAGTTTTCTTCTTCTATCAACCTTTTTTTTGTTTGGTAATAAGTTATTATTTAGTGATTATTACCGAATACATCCTGTGACTTTCACTGAAAAGCAAGTTTCAGTCAACAATTAGATTAACATACAGATTCCTTTTCTACAGAACTCAAACTACTTTGTTATAGTTATTAAAAAATGGTGTTCAATTCATTGTTGTGAACAATTAAAATGAATAAAGAAGAAAATATATTTTTGTAATGTAAATAAAAATTAAATACAGTAAATCTGTACCCACCAAAGCACAAACATCAACAAACTTTCTGTTCATATAACAAACATATTATTTAATCTTTTAGAAGAAAATTATCCTTAGAATACTGTAAAATTTCACAAAAAAACTAAAAAGATTTTGTTATGAAAGTCAATAGGAGATGTCTGTTTTGATAATTATATGGCAGTTTACTCACAAATGTCGCAGCGTCGCAGTTGTTCAAATCAGAAGTCTCACATCTGGATGTTTTCAAAGTAAACCTGCAGCAGGTTACAGTTTTTTTCAGGTTACCTCCCCAAATGATGCAACTTGTCACACATTTTTCACCACAGCAGTTATCATTTCTTCAGCTCTTCTTAAAGGTTTTTCATGCAACAGCTGGAAGGAACTTCTGTGCATTTTCCACAAAAACTAAAACTATTGGATCATCAAATTTTAATGTGCAATTTCTTCCAAACAAAAAACACCATAAGCATGAAAGCAGTCTGATATTTCCACCAACCACAGACTTCAAATTAAGATCTAAATTTCTGACAGTCAAGGTTTCCTGCAGTGAGAAGCAGCCATCTTTGGTGTGGTGAGATCAGTTCAGTGGCATGAAGCTGAGATAAAAATCTAAATGAACTAAACTATTTGTTCACATCTAGTAGACAGGGTTGTGAGTGACAGACCGAACTCAGTGAAGCCTAAGATGGCCGCTGGTGTTGCAGATTAAAGTGTTTTCATGTTGAATGATGCCCAATATCCGGTTGGCTCAGTTTTTGCATCTAACTGCTGCAGATATAACCAGCTGTCCAGCTGATGTGGATGTAAAATACTAATAACAGAAGGTACAACAAACTAAATAAATCTATGAAGAACATTTGATTTGAAACAATGTCTCATTGGAACAAAGGAGCGATGGTTCAATCATCAGGCCAGATGTTGTATAACCCATCTTGAAGCACCAGATTAACTCACTGACAGCAGGACTGTCTGAAATCTTTCTCTAACTTTGCATTTTGTCTGGACTTTTATCTGAGATCTGTCTGACACAGTACATTTATTTCACTTTTGGATTTCCTTTTCAACTGGAACAGTATTTATAAAATGTATTCACTCTCCTGGATGGATGTTATGCTATTTTATTCCTATTACAAATCAATAAAAATCAAAACAATTTGGCTTTTTTGTCTATACAAATACTAACATCAACGTGAAAACTGATTTCTACACAATAGTGACGATGAACCCAAAATGTTGGCTTCAATTATTTTCACTCAATCAAGAAGTTTGTTTCTGATTAAAAAATAAAGAAAACAAAGATTTTTTAAAACAAAATGAATCAATGTAAAAGAATGATTACCACTTAATATGTATATGGACTTAATTAAAAGAATTTTAAAAACATTATTTGTACCTTTCTGAATACTATTTTAAAAAATCTTTCTTGGCATGACACCAATCAAATCCTATTTATTGGAAAACCTTTTGCATGATTCTGTGAGTATTTTCACGATTTAGCATTTGTGATGAGCTCTAATTCTCTGGGACTAGGAGGCCTCCCTGCCATCACCCTAATGTTTACCTACATCTTTATCTAATAAACAACTTCTTTAAAATTTAATCTGCCAAGAGTTTCAGTAATTTGACTTAATTTTATGAGACTTTAATTCAGCAAAAATAAATAGTCAGAGGATCCTGGGGGTTGAAATGCTTCTCTGACTCCAGTGGTCAGAAATTCAGAAGTATCAAATATATTTAAGGTTGAGGAAATATTGACAGAACAAATTAACTTTTGGAACAACAAAAAGATCATTGAATAACTATTCTTAGTGTTACATGGTGGGAAAGTATCTGCAGCTCTCTAAATATAAAGGACAACAAAGAAATTAGAAAACTGAAAACATTTGTGAAACTTTGTAAAATGTGTAATTTAGTGATTGTTATAACTACTAACTACATGTTTGTAATTCATGAACAGTAGTTTGTTAGGCAGTCATTGATCTCATCATCCCTTTTGGATCATCTGACAAAATAAATCATGATTCTCAAAAACCTGCTTGGTCCAGATGGCATGTATGCAAAGAAATATGCTGCTATGCAAGGTGTGTGATGATAAACCTCCACTGGAAACATGGCACTGACTGACACTGACTTCATTATTAATACCACCTAATAATAACACAATCTGCTCATGATTGCATTATTTAGTTTAGATTGACTTTCAGTGCAACGCTTCAGATGTTAAAACCAGAATAATCATTAGTGATACAGGAGTATAATTTTATACACATTTTTTAACTGTGGATAAACATCCTACAAGCGTAAAAGTAGTGATGTGATGAAACTAAAAGTTTCACACAAGTGAAACTATTCCAACCACATCATGTTTTCTACTCTGTGAAGGTTCTTTGCTCTCAAAGCTTCGCTGTTGTGAGGTGAGAAGCAGGAAGTTTAGACACTGATCAAAAACCAGAAAACTACCAGAAGACATTTTAAGAAAATGTACATCAACCTTCAGGTTGATAAGCTACATAATCTGCTGACAGGCATTTACTTTTACTTGGTGATTAGATAATTTTAGGCAGAAATATTTTGTACAGTTTGACAAATTATATTTATGCAATAATATTATGAAGAAATAATAACAATAGTACCAGGTATGTAGTTAGTCCTTTAATCATTACTAAGAGGGAACAAAGAATACATTCAAAAGTACCTTTTTTTCTGTATTTACTTGAAAATATAAAAAACTAAATTAATAAACGTACATTCTGAGTATATAATTTTGTATGTAAAATATGCATAAAAACCAGTACAAACATTTTATTTGAAGAAAAATGGATCTATGTAAAATGTAAAACAGAACATAAAAAACTGAAAACGGTAAATGGACTGCACTGGTATAGCACTGCATCAAGTTCACACTACATTCAGTTTTTAAACATTTACACACACATTCAGACGCTAATCAGGTAAATAGCTATACAGCTGCTATATCACTTTATGCAGTTGTTTTGGTTAAAACAAAAAAGCATGTCTGCAATCTAAAATTTTTGCTTCTAATACAAGCTACACTGCATTTTTTCTGTATTTCTGACCTGCTTTTGCTACAGTCAAACTGACGATCTGCTGCCGTCAGTTCGCTCAACGTTTTCCCTCCTGCAGCAGCAGAAACATATCAGCAGCTTCTCAATGAGTCCTTTACACATCACCACAAACAACAGCAGGTCGAAGAAATAACCGAGGAGAAACAAGGTCAAATAAATATCTGGTATTTCAAATCCGTCTAAGTATGGCTGAAAATGATGGAAAACAAAAAATGAAATAACTATTGGGAAGACTGACACAGTGTAATGAATGAGCAACACAACTAAAATTCCTACAGTTCTGCGTTTTTCTTCAGCTGGCACTGACATGTTGCCACATATATATTTGAGGCTTACAACTAAGCAGATAAGTAACACAGGGGCAGGCAGGAGGGCAAACATGAGGTAGGATGATCCCTCTCTCAGTGAAATAAAAAGAGGGACAAACACCAAACAAAACACCCAAACCAAAACACTGACTATCACAAAACCTTTAGTCTGCGTGATGCAGCTTGATGACGAGCAGGAGATGGAAAAACACCTGCAACAAAAGAAAGAAAAATATTGTAAATGTAAAAATAACCATGTAACTTGGACAGTATAAAGAGTTAAAGTATCATTTTGCTATCAGAAGATATGTATTTGTACCTCTCCAGAGCAATCATCGTCCTGAAGCAAATACTGGCCAAAGTACAGCAGGCATAGATGATGACCGAAGGAAGATATCTCCAATAAAAAGGTAATTTTGGAGGAAGCCCAATCAGAATGATGAGCTGAATTAGATTAGAAAAGAGAAGGTTTAAGTAGTAGGAGACAGGAAAACCATCCAATCGCACCTGAAAACACAATGACAAAAGACAGAAACACTCTTTTAAATATGTTATATATTAAAGTCAATAATGTGTCTGATTTAACTAATACTTTGGACCAGAAAAAAAATGTTTTTACGTACGACACAGCACAAAGTGATGAGCAGGAAAGTGAAGGGAAGACAGACACGGACGTCGATAGAAATAATCACATTGAGATACGTAGATGGGTCCATTTCTTGGGTTCTAAGGTGATAATTATTCACTTTTGAGAATATCCTGTTAGATAGAAATTAGAATTTCCATTACAAAACACTCTTCCTGGAAGGATCGTCTGTGTCAAACAGGGGCATGTAAATGTTATTTAATATTATTTATTTCATCATCTAGTTGTCCTTTAGTCAGTGTTGTACTTCAGAAATGGATTACAGGGCATACATTTTGAAATATCTGATTTTAAGATAAACTGACTTAAGAAATAATAAACTGACTGAATTAGACATTTTTTCAACAAATATTTAGATTTTGGAGAAAGTTTACTCACGACTGTGCGTCTCAGAATATCTTCAAACTCAACATTTCAGTTGCAGAAATTAATCATTTCATGTTGCGATGTTCTCAACCACAGTTGAACCACAGACACACACACACACACACCCACACACACACACACCCCTCCCATTTTTAGCAGTCATGCTTCAAATATATCACGCTATCAATCAAACATATATTCTTAAAAAAGTGTGTTCTGTTTGTGTATCAGTGTGGTGAAATGAGTGGCACAAACTTCATGTAACTATCGCAGCGCCACACACACACACACACACACACACACACACAGATGTGAAAGTACTGATGCTTCTACTGGTCTCCTTAGTTTAGGCTTTTAGGAGTTTTTTAGAGTTTGTAGAAATCTCTCACAACAATTTCACCTTCTTCACCTTCCATTGAATGACAAAGACCAAAAAATTAAATGTACCACAAATGGAAATAATCCTGGTAATTCTAATTTAGCTGGTGAGAAAATAATGTTTGTCTTTTCATTCTGTGTATGTAAACATCTGGTTCCAGCTGTACTTACTGCAGGTAATACAGTAACTAGGCATCATGTGAACTTGCATCATCCCATTTAAAATTTTATTTCAGTAAACTATTTCAATACATTTATCACCTTTGTTTGTAGCAGCTATTATACATACAATTTTTGATTTAAAAACAATCCAAGTCAAAGTCCTGCTGGCTGGATGTAGGAACGTCATTGAAAAACGAAGCGGTGAAGCGGCTGACACAGGTTCGAGTCCCGACCCCATGACCTTTGCTGCATGTTTTCCCCTGTCTGACAACTGCTAAATAAAAGCCTAAGATCTAAAAACAAAACAAAAACACAGGCTTACTAAAACGTTCTCACACCACTGAGCAAAAGAAATAATGAGAAAGGTATTATAAAGCACATATCATAACAAGAGTTTATAGGTTTATGCAGATCAGCATATTTTATGAAACAGCTACATTTAATATTTTTGTACAAAATAAACCAGCAAACACATTTTTGTTTTTACAGTCTTAACATTTCTTAACTTCATTTTCAAACCCACCAATGGCCTCATGTCTCATGTTCACCTGCGGTGCATCAGGTCAGGTACTGGAGGATTTTATTGCATGATGTGACAAATACTCGTTAAACTACTACTGTCACAATGATTCAGGTGTAGATTTCAAACAAACTTCTGTTCACCACATTGATCTGTCATTAAAGGAAAGCCAGTGGAGTGTGTTCAGTGTTTTAAGTACCCGGTTATTGTCACTCATACTTAGAAATGCTGATCAGGTAAAGCAATTCCTCCACAAATTAAATCAATTTGGTGCATAAAAAAGTGGTTTATACAATGGAATGATTTTGTTTGAACATGGTTTGCATATATTTCTTCACCTGTTTAATCTAATTTCTGTCTTTTTCTCTTATTTTTCTATTCCTCGTCCACTTTCATGTCTGTATTACGATTAAACTTATGTTGTTGTTACTTCCTGGTTCATGCAACGATTTCCTTCCCACAGCAACAAACACATCAGCATCGTGTCAATGGGGCCTTTACATAAACAACAAACAAACAGAATCAGATCCATTACAGGATTGAGGAGAAAGAGGATCAAGGATCTGTTATAATTCATATAGTATAAATAGAAATCTGGATTAATGAATTAACAAGTTATTGGGAGAATCAAGATGCAGTAAGTCACCAGCAGCAGAAATAAACAGTTTATTTAAATGAAGACTGTTCGAGATCAGGTTTCTACAGCCTTAAAAAGTTCTTCTTTGAAAAGGCTGAACATTAAAGAAATACTTTATTATTTTCTTCAGAGGGGAAAAAGGTCCAAAACTTCCCACAGCTCTATGTTTTTCCTCAGCAGGTAATGATGTGGCTGCAGGGAGCAATTTGAGAGTTCGATAGACAGAAGATGAATAGAGGGGAAGATATGAAGGGAATGATTATAAATAAGACATAGATGTAAATAAAGAAAAAATAATAAAGAACAACACTCAACACCCAGGTCAAAATACATAAAATCACATAACGTTTAGTTTTCTTTGAGTGACGTGGTGGGTTGCAGATGAAAAAATGCCTGAAAGACAAGAGAGAGAAAAACTGAATCATTCTACAAAAAACATTTTGCACTTTGTCATGATAGATATAGAAAGTGTACCTCTCCACAGCAATGATCATCCTGAAGAAAAGACTCAACATCCCACTAAATGTAAAGATACCAACATGATATCCAATATTATCTGGATTTGCTTGTTCCTTTACAGTAAGAAGAGTGAATTACATCGGAGATAAGGAGGTTGATGTAACAGGTATGAGGAGCAAGATCCAGCTGCACCTGCAGGAAACATTCATTAACATTTACAATAATGAACAAACATGTCTGACTGATCAGTGTACAACCTGCTGCATTCTGGTGATGCAAAAATACATAAAACCAGCTTTAACAAAAATTATTGTAAATCATATTTAATATGTGATTGGATATTTTATCTTCTTCTCTCTAAACAGAAGAAAACACTGATTACTTTGAAAGAAATAAGTAAAGGATTGCATGAAGAATGAAATGTACTATATTATAAATACATGCAACCACAGATCAGCAAGTCAAACATTTCCCGTCCCACAAAGCGACACGACGTTGTGCAACAGAGGAAATCAGGAAAAAAGCAAAATACTTTACAGACATACAACAAAAACAAAGAAGCAGCCGAAGCAACAGGGTTCATCAAGGCTCATTTCAAGCAAAATTAGGCCGTGTAAATCCAGATCAGTGTTTTCTGGAGACTAATCGGGCTGACAGTTGATTTAAATGAAGACTGTTTGAGATCAGGTTTCTACAGCCTTAAAAAGTTCCTCTTTGAAAAGGCTGAACATTAAAGAAATACTTTATTATTTTCTTCAGAGGGGAAAAAGGTCCAAAAACATTTTTATCAAAGCAAAAAATACAATTAAATGTAAAATAAATGTTCATAATACTAACTATTAAACTGAAATGAAATAAAGTAAATGGTCTTGGTGCGACTTCACTGGCATATGTTATAGTGATTTTATTTTCTCTCTGGACCTCCGAATAGTGTCATATTGGGGGCCGAATAAAATCGAGCAAAATCTTCGATTTAATGCTAAGAACTGATTAATCCACACCCTGCATGCTTTTGTTCCCACAACTTCACCTGCCACCACCAGCCTTGCCTGACGGTGGGGGTCTGAGGGAAGGAATCACACCCCCACTTCTGCCCCAGGGCAGCTATGGCTACAATGTAGCTCACCACCATCACCATATGAATGTGGGGGCCAACGGCTGAATGACTGAATGCAGTTTGTCACACTCTGAGGTTCTCCAGACTAAATAAAGTCTGGAGAACTTTATGCAAGTACTTCGTCAACAAGTTTTCTTGGAGAGGGTCTGACATATGCAGAAAGAATAATTTACTATTTTATTTTTATAAATTGTACATTAAAAATTCAAAAGGTATTTCTGCTTTAACATGAATTTATAGACAATTAAGAGGATTTCTTAATAGCTACTGTAAGTTTAGAGGCAGATGTAACATCTCCATAAATTTAAGATTTTGTGTGTGTGGGGGGGGGGAGGGGGGGGTGATGCAGGAAGTTTAGATAATGGTCAAAACAAAATTGTTATAAGGAAGTACAATCCATAATGTAATTGGTCTGTTCAAGGACACGTCTGCATAGAGACAGGAGGTTTAGCTGGCCAACTAGTGCAATCAGAACCACCTGGAACGGAAAACGGTGGAGTTAGTGGTGGATTTCTGGAGAACCCCTGCAGCACGGATGACTATCAATAGTCAAGTACAAAGTTTTGCTAAATTCTATGAAACAAATAAAGAATTCTGGCCGGTAGACCGTTTTCTTTCTGCAAGCACAATCTTGTCAAATGAAACTGTTAATAGATTTAAAGTGGTAAGCTATGTACATGGTACAAGTTAAATTATAAATAACAAGTGTGGGGCGTGCTGTGGTGGCGCAGGGGGGTTTGGAGGCCTTAGTCCTCGACGCGGAAGTCGCGGGTTTGACTCCCGGTCCCGACGACCTTTGCCGCATGTCTTCCACCCACTCCTCACCTTCCTTCCTGTCTGCCTACTGTAGAAAAAATACGAGCCACTAGCGCCGCAAAAACTCTTCGGAGAAAAAAATGGAAAAAAAAAAGTAAATAAATAACAAGTGTGAAGCTGAAGGTTCACCCACCAAAACACTAAAGTAATCACAAATTTGTATTTGTTGGTTTTTTTAGGTTTCAGCAGTTATATCGGTACACTAAGGTTTTCTGAGGTGGGTGGCAGGAAGTTGAGTTAATGATCAAAGTGTAAAAGATGAAGACAAGAAACCAGTAACAGCTTTTAGTCCAAAAACATGAATCCAAAAACATTTAACATGAAGTTAATGATGCACCTTTACTTTTACTGTTCCGGTTCAGCTGTTTTAGAGAGCACAAAACCTCAACTGAAGTTACTATACATTTTCTTGACTGACATAAAAATAATAGGTGAACTTCCAACTTAAAGCTGTTTCTTAACTGAGGAACTTAAACTTATGTTGACACAAAATGCCTAAAATAAATAGAGTTCTGTTTATGCTTTAATCTGAAAAAACAAGCCGTTACTGTGCAGGGTGTCCACCTTGAAAAGTTTGTATATTTCTTTGTTAAATTTTATTCCCTTAATAGAACTAAAGAAAGGCTTATTATTCCTGTTGAAGAATGGAAGATAATTTATTAAGCCTTAGCAATAAATTAGAAAACTTTTTACAAAGGGGAGTATAATTCAGTAATGAAAAACAGCAACTAATATCAGACATTTTTATTAAATAATTATTCCATCAAAACACAGAATTGTTCAGATGTGTTCACAGATGCATCAGGTTATGTAAAACATGCAATTGTAAAAATCTCTTCCAGTAGAGGGCACTCTTAGCTGCCAGGCTTTTTTTTCACTTTTTGTTAAATGCTATCAAATGTCTGGGTAAGGATCTAACTGCATCCAAAGCCTCTGTTACATACATAACTCTCTATTACATGTCTTTATGAATTATACACAAGTACATGTTTGAGTAAAACAACTTTTTCTACAGACATACTCACTTTTTACAATAACACCATTAAAAGCATCATGAATGACATGTAAAAGCTATTATATTTGGAGCAAAGGGGGCAGATTAGCAATATGGTGACAGAGCATGTCTCTGTTCTTCTGGAGGAAATAAATTAATGTTCATCTGATTGTAACACATTTAATACTTATCAAAGGAATCATGAGAATCACATGGAGAACATATAGATGAACTCATCTGATTTAACTTCATAAGGTTGTTTTCTGATCCAATATTTCCATGTTGGAGCATTTAGTTCCTTATCACAATACAAACAACCAACAGAAGCAACTCTGACAGAAATCTTATCCCTGGAGCCACGTGTAGAAAGTACTGCTTACTGAGTTATTGTTTAGTCAGTTGCATTTGCTGGTATATTAGGAGAGGGAGATTTACATAAGTAGCTACAGGACAATTTCACATCTTATATTTGCTGCATAGGCAGATAAGCTAAAAAGTAGAACTCAAAAGAAAGTTCATACAGGACATCAAACTGAAATTAAACGTTAAATGATAAAAATAAAAATAAAAGATTTCTGGCTACTGTATGATGTTGTAGAAGACTTTTAAGTTTTTTAGTTTTCTATCTGTTTAAATACTGCCTCCTAACATGCTGTCAATCTCTAAATGTGTTCATCATCATTCCCCCTCGTAAATCCCCTCAATTACTCTATCTGCAGTTTGTTCCATGCTGCAGCAGCACAGATGTCCCAACAGCTTATCAATGGGACCTTTACACATGAACACAAACAGAACCAGGTCCACAAAAGGATTCAGTAAAAAAGAATAAACTATTACTTTGAAGTCAGACAGATAGAATAAAAACGACCTGGTGACTAAAACAGACCAAACGTCTGTGGACAGGATCATCTCAGTGTAACTGACCACAAAGAAAACCAAAACCCCCACAACTCTGCGTTTCTCCTCTGTGGACACAGAGGCGGCAGCAGGAAACGATCTGATGCTCTGAGCGAGACAGAAAACCATGACGGGGACCGAGAGGGTGGCCAGAGCAAAAACTACGAAAACAAAAATGGGTAAAACATATTCATAGGCTCTCAGAAACGGTACAGCTGTAAAACAAACACTCCACACCATAAAGCAAATCAATGCAGAACTTATAGGTTGTCTGATGCACTGCCGCTTTGGAGGGACAATCACAAAATACCTGCAACAGGAGACAGAGAGACATTTATATCACTGCACAGAAACTGTCCCTGCTTCAAAACACAGAGAAGCCACTGATACCTCTCCAGAGTGATGCAGAGCCGGAAGCCCAGACTGGCCAGCACACTGCAGTAATACACAGCCACAGTCAAGACGGGGATCTCTCTGTCATCCTTTTGTGCCACCCAGATGATCATGGAGCCGAACTGGATCAGATTGGAGACCAGAAGGTTCATGTACTTGATGACAGGAAGGTTTTCCAGTCGTACCTGCAGGAGACCAGTTTTTCAAAGAATAAACAGTCTCATAAACATTACATCTCAATCATATATTCAAGTTGATATTACAAAAATAAATCATTAAAAATATCGTACAGATCCTCAACAATTAATGGCACCGCATGTAGAGATGTACGAAAAGCCTTGCAGCAGAATATTCCAACACTGTAAAACCTTTACACAACTCCAATTTTTAATTACTAAACATTTTTAGTTAGCCCATAATATGAATTTTAAAAAATCCCACTCGGAATTTTTTAAAATTAATCTACATTTTACTTTTTGGGACATCATTAATATGTTCCAGAAAAACATATTTTAATTTTGTTATCTTGGAGTCACCAAGTTACTGGAACAAACATTTGGTTTGGAGTAATGTGAAAAAAAACCTCTGGTCTGCTATTATGAGGATTCATAACCGGACCCATGTCCTCTGGACACAACTTTCAGGATTTGTTGGACTGCATGATTTTATCAGTACTTCTTAGTCAAGGAAACTGTTTGTCAGTATGTTGGAAAAGCACCTCATGCTCATTGTAAAGTACAGAAGAAGATCTGTGATGCTGTGGGCCAGCTTCCCTTTCAAAAATCCTTGAAACATTTTAGAGTTCATGGAATAATGAACTCTTTGTTAAAACAGGTTAATTTAGAGGATGTGTAGGCACACAGAAACAAAAAAGTTAGCTTAATTTTAAGGCGATATGAATGTGGATATGTACCGTGCAGCAGAGCCCGATGACCAGAACTGTGATAGGAAGGCAGACCCGAATGTTGAGCCACATGACCAGATAAACAACGTCAGCATGATCCATCTCCTGTGTTGGTTTCTGAGATCAGAACATGATACATCAACGATAAATGAACAGGAAGGATGAGAAACAAGTCACACATGTTTTTCACAGACATAAAACAAGATATTTAAAAATAAGCTTCAGATGTTGTTTGTGAACTGAAACTGGAAATGAAATAAGTTGAAAAGGAACAAATTTTAGGATGAGATCTGATATAAACAATTTCAATAAAAAAAGAGTGTAACATAATTCATATTCCACTAGTTCCAAATGTCTTCAGGAGACTCTGTCTCTTCCAGATTCTTAATTCACATGAATAATAAAACTTCTTTGAGCTCAAATCAATTAATGATAAATAAAAAACATTAAATGCTTCAGCAACACAAATAGTTAAAATAAAAGTTCTTGTTGATTGAAGTTGGTGCTTCGTGATGCAATAATTGATTATTAAATCAGATGTTTCTGTTCATACTGATAGGTGGTATCTTGTGAATAATTTGTTTCAGTAGCAACAATTTTATATTTAGTATCATTTAATAGATGGGCGTGAAGGCAAGCAGGCAGGCTTAGGGAAGGAGACCGACAACATGATGGGAGCTGTGGAGGAAGTATTCAAATTTATAATAATACATTTAAAAATAAGAATGCAAAGAGAGAACAAAGTAATTACATGTAAAGAAATGAACCAAAAAGGTGAAATAAATATTCAAAATACAAACAAATTAAAACCAGAACACAAACACTGTAGGATTGTGGAAGTTTTGGCTTTTAAATTCGGTGTTAACTGGCTTAAAATGTTAAAAACACATTTTACACTCAAGTTTCCTTAAAAAGGGTTCAAATAAATCACTTATTTTTTTCTTATTTATCATTTTGGGTTTCAGGCAGCAGAAAATGTCTCATAACTTACACATTATCACTTAAAAACAATCATTAACGTTGTTTTTAATCATTAATTGACACGATCAACCTTATATTTTCCAAGCAGTAAGTTCCTACCTCCACACAGACGTCTTCCTGCTTTGTTCTCCACTCACTAAATCTTGAGTTTTGCTGATTTATCTTATTTTATTTTTTTACCTAAAGTTGATTAGGTAATTAACGGCACCAGTCCACACTGGACACAGTATACATGTCAAAGTCAGTTTCAAACAGTTTTCCACACCAAAAGGTTTTTGCCTCTATGCTTTCAGAGCATCAGTGTGGTGAGACGTGTGGCAGGAAGTTGAGTCAATGATCAACATGCAACATAAAACACTGAGCAGAGATAACCTGAACAAAATGCATATATTTTAAAATTCATGATGTTTATGTATTTATTGAAAAGATTTTATGCATACACTAACATTTTATTAAAATGCATGCATTTATACATTGCCACTTTATTTGAGGAAATATATTTGTGGCAGTACAGAGGATCAGGTTCCCATTGCTTAGATACAAATGCAAAAACAGCCTCCAATGTTTTTCTGCTTCTGTGGTTTCTTCTTATCTATCAATTTTCAACTCAACAGCAGTGCTCTTGCTTTACAAGCAGCATAGTTGTGTTTGAGTGGAGCATGAACTTAAATGCTAACTGCAATAAATAAACACAATGCAACACTGGTGGTAGTTGAAGATATACTGAATAGTTCAGCGTCCAGATGGATAAGTTTTTAATGTGGCTTAAAATGTAATGCTTTATTTTGATGTTTCTGCAAAATCTCTTAAGATATTAAACATGTCCTACATGACTGACTATGGATACATGGTACATTCTGAAGCATTAATACAACTAGTAAGTTACATTGCTTGTTTGTTTGTTTTTTATATATATATTTTTTTTTTCACAAAAGTTTCAAAGTTATTCAATCGTAAACAGGAACAGTTGGATCTGCAGCCTCAGGCACCTGTTTACTGGATGGGCTGTACTGAAATATGAATTTCCCTCTGGGATTAATAAAGCAAATTCATTCATTTATTTGATTATTTATTTTCATGATCACAAAAGATTATGGAGACAATGCGTATCTCCTTATGCTGAAGTGACCAGGTTATTTTTTTCTTACCTCTAAAGTATTTTTAGGATGTTCATTAAAAATCCAAGTCCAAATACAATATGCATAGTACTCATGGTATGATTGGATTAATGATTTTTATTTTTTACAAATTAAACTCATCTTCATTTATCTCTGATAACACACGTTTGGTGGTCAGTCACACCAAACGTGTGCTGCTTTTTTAAAAATGTTACAATTCATGAAGTACATCTGAACTCTGGTTGTATCCAGAAAGTTTTCTTCTGCCAGTGAACAGCATGTACAGCTCAAGCAATGCGTGATCAATGTATGTTGATCAATTAGAAGTAAACAAAGACATTCTTTTTTCTTTACATCTACTGGTCCTGTAAAAATATTTATGTATTGTTCCTATATTTACCACAGTTCTCTCAATTATTAGCTATCAAATGAAAAAATATCTTTATCACACATTCTTACTGTTAAAAAAATGATTTCATGAATACAGTTAATCTGAGGTTTTACTTTTAACTGCATGCATCATGTATAGGGTTTTTGTGGCCCCTGCTGACTTTTAATTAGGAAATCTCAATAAAATCTATCAACTCACAACCCATTTAGATCAGATTGTTTCTATTTTCTCTTAAATATATATACTAAATATGTGGTATGTAAAGAATTAGAATTAACTTATGCCCAAATGAAGTTTACCTGTAGTTTCAATATTAATTAGATTTGTTACTTATGTTTAATATAAAATATTAAAATCATGGAAAACATTGGGTTTGATGCTCCTTGGGTTAAATAGAAGTTACAAATCGGAGGAAAAGAATAATAATGACAACAACTAATAAAGACAAAGGAATTAATTAAAATGGAAAAATTTAAGACAGTTAATGAACAACAAGGACATGATCAAAACAGAAACCCACAGCGTTAACAGGATCATAGTAAGCAACTGGAAAGACTGAAGAGACTTTGAGCCTTAAGTCTTCCTGGAACTCCACTGTCGCTCCTCTCGCTGCCCCACCCTCCTCCCGGTCCAGTCCTGGTATGAAGCTCCCCTCATAGCAGGACGCAGGTCCAATGTATCACAGTCTGTTGTGCAGATGTCCGTCTTCAACTCTTAGGAGCGTTTGAACAAACTGTAAGTTTGCTTTGTTTCCTACATGAACTTTGTCTTCTTTTGAATAATAATCTAAAGGATTATTAACTGAAATCAAGCAACACTATGAACATCTGATGATTGTGAAATTTAGATAAGAAGAACTCTGTTGACCCATTCAAAGTTTCATGGCTTTAGATCAGGGGTGGGCAACTCCAGGCCTCGAGGGCCGGACTCCTGCAACTTTTAGATGCATCTCCACTTCAACACACCTGAGTCAAATAATGAGGTCATTAGCAGGACTCTGGAGAACCTGACTGCACTTGGGAGGTGATTCAGCTGCTGGATTCAAGTGTGTTGGACCAGGGAGACTTGCAAGAGTTGCAGGACACCGGCCCTCGAGGACCAGGATTGCCCACCCCTGCTTTAGATAATTCGTCTAAAATCTAAAAATGTGGTTCTTACACAGAGGAATGTCCTTGATATTGAGTAAAAACCACATTTTAACCTCCAACCAAAAATCTTGGACTCTGTGAGAAAACATATTTTTTTAAAAGACTCTGCTGTTGCACTAAACGTACAAAGATCCAATTGAAAACTGAACCGTATCTTAAGATGTTCTGCAGATATTTAAATGTTATGGGTCATCTTGACTTGTTTCTGTCCCTTTAAGAATGAAGGTCCAGTTGATAAATGTAGAGAGAGATTAAAGCAGAACTTGTGATATTTCTCTGTCAGATATTTCTCCTCCCTGTTGTTTATGGCAGCTGCTGTCCAGAAAGCAGATTTAAATAACAGCTGAACACCTGAAGGTGTGTTGAATCAGGCTAGAAACTATAAAAGCTTTAAACTTATTCAGATTCAACATTTTAGATTGGAATACAAAGAACAGATACTGTATGTCCAGATGCAGTTGAGGCAGGTGATGTCAGTCACATTGAGTCTTATACATCCACCAGTAAAACCATTATTATTTTAAACAGTCAGACCTAAAGATTGATTTCTTCCTGAAAGTGATCAGTTTGTTGTTAAAGTGTCGACCCATGAGGGGAGAATATTGAATTAGGATTCTTTTTCTAAATGAAGTTTGAGGAGGTGAAAAAAACTTAATGAAAACATTTTGTTTTCCTTAAGTTAATATTTCAGACAAATGTGACCGAGGAAGGGATTGACATGGAGAAATGGATCTGTTAGGGCCTTCTGCTTCAGACTAAACTAACCGATAAGATCTAGTGAGATCTGTTTGAAGTAGATGCAGAGATTTGCTTTCAGATATGTTCTCCACTTCAACATGTTCAGGTCTTCCTTCAAACACAACTCTGAGGAACTCTTCATACAAAGTGTTTCACTGCAGCTTCACCTCCAACTGATGAACCAGAGGAGTCTGTGCATGTGTCAACAGGAAGCCGTTCACTTGGACTGATGCTGAAAGAACTTGATGCTCTGGACTCACTGAATGTCAAAAATAGTGACAAAAAACAGAACCATCAATCAGTTAGTTCATTAAAATGTTTTCATCCACATCCTGCTCTTATCATCTGATACCACTTTATTTTTGTTGGACTTTGGAATTAAAAGTTGCTGCCGCCTCAATAAAATCCACCATTTACTGCTCTTCCTTTCTGATCCAATCTGAATATTGTTAACTTTGATCTTTATTATCCTTCTAAAGTTGTTTTGTTAGATAAGATGGATAAAAACTTTTCTAGTCTGTCCCAAAGGTGACAGAAATTCTTTTATACCAGCACTCAGTGTTAAAAACACTCATTATAACCCAGCCTTTATGCAAAAAAACAAATAAATTAAAACATTAACATAATGCAACTATGCTGCCTTGTTTAACATGTTTTTTGCAGAGGGGATGAGGGATTTTTTTGTAAATGATTTTCCTGGCTAGGAGAGCTTTATTACACCTCCCAGAGAGGAGAAGCTGGAAAAAACACTGAAGGGAATGTGACTGGTCATCTGAGTGACTGCCTGGTTAATGACATGGGATATTATTTTTGTTTTTGTTTCTTTTTAATGAAACTGTGCCAGATGGAGATATTAAATATGAGAATGGCCTAAGAAAACTGTTATTGTACCACTGCCCGTACAACACAGCTTCTCAATTTTGATAACATTTAGGATGACAGTATGAGAAAGATATTCTGTGAAAAACAGAGTTCCTCTGCCTGATTGATATGATGGTCCTCGCCCACTGTGCTCAATGAAAACATAGCCAAGACCAGAATACAATGCTGTGTAAAAAGGCCCTAAAATGAGTCAGAGACTGTTGACCTGGTTGTTCGCCCCTTTCAGTAGGGTTGAGTTTGAGAGGTGGTTACAGTCTTTGACAGGAAGTAGAAAGTCAAGAGAAACTGATATTTTTGGCACATACTGTATGTGAAGGATGATTAGAGGTGATGTGCACATAATTTGTGTTTCCTCTTCAAATGAAGGTACAAAGTGTGTGTGAACTGATGTGGATGTGAAATCAGCAGCATGGTTCAGTGTGAGGACACAGAGGAGGGAGTCCTTCCCTCTAAAACCACTCTGTGTGGGGAAGATGAGAGCCAGACCAAAGGTCACAGGTGAGGTCACCACCTCTAAGTGTCTACAGCCCTTTTCACACTGCGTTCACACAATAAATGTGAAGATCAGTAGATGATCACTGAATGACTGTTTCTTATTATAAATCATATTTGATCAGACATTAAGGAGCCTTATTTAGTTGCAATTTGTCGCTACCAGAACAGCTTTAATTTTAGTATATATCATGTCATTAAATCAAACTGTCAACCATCACATTATAGTTTAATAAGTTATCATGATTACAATTGAAACAATGGCACTGACCAGGTGGAAATAACAAACTCTTTGATTCCACCACAGTAGGTTACAAACAGCACCAACACTAGATGAAGCTCCATCTGTTCCTCATTAAACAGTGACAAAGAAAAGGTTGAATGATTATTCTCCATCGAAGAGCTCAACACTGACATCATCAAATTGTCACGGTTATGAACCTGGAACTGGACCGGAACCAGAGCTGAGCTATCTGTTTATGGAGAGTAACAGATTGGCGGAAGGTTCATCCAGTTTTAAAGAAAGATGTTGAGCCAACAAGATGTATATTTTTAAATAAACCTGGATGATATATAAGATGGCATGTCACTAAATATATTACATGTGTTTCAGAAG
Organism: Xiphophorus couchianus; assembly: GCF_001444195.1. NCBI lineage: Eukaryota > Metazoa > Chordata > Actinopteri > Cyprinodontiformes > Poeciliidae > Xiphophorus > Xiphophorus couchianus. Next base: position 24,435,325 of record NC_040249.1, read on the forward strand.
CAGATAATCACTTTTTCTCATATTTTAGATGTAATTTTTTTAGGCAGAATCTTATTTTACAGGCATTGTTTGAACATGTAATTGGAATTGATTTTCATTGAAAAGTATAAATAATATTTTTCGATCAGGATCCATCAAAGACTCGATCCTGAACCTGAACCCAGCTGTGTGTCCTTTAAAAGTGAATGGTCCAAGGATCTTCCTGTTAAATTTAAAGCAGCCCACCCTTCATCAACTGAGAGGTAATCTATATCTCACAACATATGAAATCTGCATCTGATTTTTTTCACAACTGTGTAGTTTTTATTGAACTAAATATTTTTCACATAACTTTTAACAAGTCAAAGTTTATTTTACTTTTATGGTATTATCTCAATTATAACAAAAACTACAATAAACTGTACTATACACAAATGTGTTGTTATGAAACAAATTTACTAGAGTGACGATATCTAAATTAGAGCCATTATTGATCAGGCACTTATAACAACTTCTGCTAAGTAGAGATAAATCAGTTTTGATTTCACCTCAGTATGTTACAAATGCAATACCAAAACATAACAACAGACCAACATTGAATGATAAGGTTTCAAATAAACCTGGATAATAGGCATGTTGTCTGTAAAATTAAATACAAATTTATTTCCCAGGCAAAAAAATATATACTTTAGATGTTGGATTTGAGGTAGCTATGTATTTTACCAGTATTGTTAAAACAATATATTGTTTAGAATACTGAATTGAATGTCAGTGAAGGGTTTTCAATTATATTTTTTCTTTCAGGAATCGTCAGAGACTCAATCCTGAACCTGAACCCAGTTGTGTATCATGTAAGACTGACTGGTCCAAAGATCTTCCTGTTAAATTTAAACCAGCCCAACTTTCAGAAACAGACAGGTGAGCTGTATGTCTCAAAATATATGAAATCTGCGGAATGGTCTGCTTTATTGTCTCACATCTACTAATTTGTTACTAGATGCTAAAAGCTCTGACAAATACCTGAAGTCTGATATGCCACATCCTGTTTGTTTATAGTTTATATTTCAGAATTACACTATTTTCATTGTGTTGAGATTTAAGTCCCTTTTTTCTGATTATCTCAAAACCTGAAAATATGAGAACATTTTTGTTTTCATTAGTGTTATTAGGATGCTGTAGACTTACAGATGTTTCTCACAACTGGTCTAATTCAGAGCTGTTTTAATTGGGATATCCTAATTTGGACTGGTTATCTTTATTATCAAACACACTCAAGAAAATCTATGATCTTCTTCATTTAGAGCAGATTGTTCTCTATTAAGATGTAAATAAACATGAAGGAAATCGTAGTCAGAAAATTAACTGAGAAATTGTTTTAAAAACAAATCCTCACAATTTATATTTTTAAATTCTTTTTTTGAAGCAGCTTTTTTATTTACAAGCATTGTTTGAACATACAAATACTTCAAGTATTAAAATTGAAGTTCACTGAAAGATTTTAAATGTGAGGATTTTTTCCCGTCAGGATCCATCAGAGACCTGAACCTGAACCCAGTTGTGTGTCATTTAAGAGTGACTGGTCCAAGGATCTTCCTGTTAAATTTAAACCAGCCCAACCTTCAGAAACAGACAGGTGAGCTTTATGCTACAAAAGATTTGAAATCTGCATCTGTTTTTTTCAGATTTATTCAGTATTTTTTACTTTGTTCTTTTCACATAATTGTATGGTCTACTGTATTCTCACACATCTGCACATTTTTAGCATTAAGTGCTAAAAGCTTTGACACAAACCTCAAGTCTGACATGCAACATACTGTTTTCTTGTTTGTTTTTAGTTCATATTTAAAATTTACACTATTTTTATTGTGTTGGGATTTAGCTCTCTTTTTTCAGATCTTTCTTTCAAAATCTGAAAATGAGAATATTTTTGGTTTTATTGATTATGTTAGTGTCTGCTCTAGACTTTCAGATATTTAAGTCTGTAAATATCTGACAGACTCAGAGCTGAGTTATGAAACTCAGAGCTGTTTTAATTGGGATGTTTTTATTGGTACTGGTTACCTTTATCATCAGACACCTTCACAAAAATCTATTATCTTCATTTAGTGCAGATTGCTCTCTATCAAGATGTAAATAAACCTTAGTAAGATACTAAGGGAAATTGTTGTCAGCTAAATTAATTGGGAATTTACTTTAAAAACAAATCAGCTTAATTTATGTTTTAGATTCTATTTTTGAAGCAGCTTCTTAATTTACAAGCATTGGTCGGATATACTGTTATTAAATTATATAATAATTATTGAGTATTAAAATTTAATTTCACTTTCAATTTCAAGATTTTAAATGAGAAGATTTTTTTTCTGTCAGTATTCTGCCCTCATGATGTGTTGCTCTTACAAAGCTAGACAGCTAGCTAACACTTGAAAATAATCCAGTCCTTGATATTGTTTTTTTGTTTGTTTTCTTGTTTTGTTTTATTTTGCAACTCTTATCTGGTTTGTTTTTTCTTTTGTAAAACTGTAACAATGCACAAAAGTACACATCAACCACAGACAAAATGCAGAAAACAACTAGACTACTGCAAACAAATGACTCCCAATTATCACCAATTAGCTAACGATGTAGCTTTAAATTTTTGTTGGGAAACATAAAACATTTCTTATAAAATATTACACAATACTGAAATGATAATTAATAAAATAAACTTACAGACAAATAGTGTCCAAGGAACAAACATGCCTGAAGGACAGTCGATAGCATGCGTACAGCTGGACGAGTTCTGCTGACACTATGCGTCAGTAAGGCTCTATAGTTTAACTTACAATTTACCATTGGAAAACTAAACAAAACATAATGATGGAGTCAGCACTGTCAGGATCCATCAGAGACTTGAACCTGAACCCAGTTGTGTGTCCTTTAAGAGTGACTGGTCCAAGGATCTTCCTGTTAAATTTAAACCAGACCAACCTTTAAAAACAGACAGGTGAGCTGAATCTAACTGTAGCTAACTGTAGCTGCTGTAGCTGTGTAAACCGAGTCAGTCTGAAATGCTTTTACTCCAACATGTGTTAATGTGAGTTCATCTCTTTTCCCCCTATGTGTCCAACTCTAAAACAGTTTGAGTTGAGGTTTCTCCTTAAACATGTGAAATGTGGAATGGAAAATGGGTAACACTTCATTTGACGGGTTGTGAATAAGACTGTCATGACACCGTCATGAACATGAATAAGTCTTCATGAAAATTTATGACTGTTGTCATAAAGTGTCATTGGGTAAATCATGACACTTTTAATACAAAGTTGACATTATTCTAAATGTCTGTTATGACAACTTGACATTAACCAAGAATTCATGAATTCATGACATAAATTTGCTATAAAGGTATTACTGATTAAACTATTAAAAATTATGTAGCTTTATGTTATTAAAGCTAAAGTTAATTCCTGGTGTATTCACCCATCCTGGAGTGTGTATGTCGCTCCATCCTATCTCAGTGTTTTTTCCTGTGTGGACAATGAATAATTGTTTTGCCTTTATTTGGTGGGACCTAATGAGTTTGTCTCTGTGTGGACAGAAAAGTTTTGAGCGTATTTTTTATGAATGCTCCCCAGAGTGGATCAGCAGAGCTCAGAGGGTTCCAGTGGTCCATCTGCCCAGCAGCACCAAACACAAGTGGACTCCATATTTATGGTCTGTACATGTTCAACAACTACTTTTCCATGGGCTCTGTTCCATCTTCTCCATGCTGCAATATGTTAATAATTAGACTGTCAGTCTGTCCAATATGAATCTGATGTTTGGCTTCATAATTTTAGGTCTAATATGTTAGTCATATATTGTTCTGTTCCAGCTGCTGGAGGACAACATTGTCACTTTTGTGAAGAACGAGTTGAAGAAGATCCAGAAAATGTTGAGTCTAGATGATCCAGAATGCCCAGAGAGTAAGAGAGATGATGAGCAGGTGTTAGAAGATGAAGACCAGAGATGGGATACAAGAGAGGCAGTGATGAAGATCACCCTAAAGTTCCTAAGGAGGATGAAACAGGAGGAGTTGGCTGACCATCTTCAGAGTAGTAAGAGTATTTCTACAAGTATTTAACCTGATGGATATTTCAAAAATAATTACTGATGTCTAATGATGATACTAATTATTCAAATAATCTTTATAAAATCACTTTGTTTCCATCCTCGTGTTTTTTGTGTTAATTTAGAACATATTGCTGCAGTTTGTCAACGTGAACTTAAATCTGGTCTGAAGAAGAAGTTCCAGTGTGTGTTTGAGGGGATTACTAAAGCAGCAAGTCCAACCCTTCTGAACCAGATCTACACAGAGCTCTACATCACAGAGGGAGGGACTGGAGAGGTCAATGATGAACATGAGGTCAGACAGATTGAAACAGCATCCAGGAAACCACACAGACCAGAAACAACAATCAGACAAGAAGACATCTTTAAAGTCCCACCTGGAAAAGATCAACCAATCAGAACAGTGATGACAAAGGGAGTGGCTGGCATTGGGAAAACAGTCTTAACACAGAAGTTTACTTTGGACTGGGCTGAAGACAAAGCCCAACAGAACATCCAGTTCATATTTCCATTCACTTTCAGAGAGCTGAATGTGCTGAAAGAGAAAAAGTTCAGCTTGGTGGAACTGATTCATCACTTCTTTACCGAAACCAAAGAAATCTGCAGCTTTGAACACTTTCAGATTCTGTTCATCTTTGATGGCCTGGATGAGAGTCGACTTCCTCTGGACTTCCACAACAAGGAGATCCTGACTGATGCTACAGAGTCCAGCTCAGTGGGTGTTCTGCTGACGAACCTCATCAGGGGCAAACTGCTTCCCTCTGCTCTCCTCTGGATAACCACACGACCTGCAGCAGCCAATCAGATCCCTCCTCAGTGTGTTGGCATGGTGACAGAGGTCAGAGGGTTCACTGACCCACAGAAGGAGGAGTACTTCAAGAAGAGATTCAGAGATGAGCAGCAGGCCAGCAGGATCATCTCCCACATGAAGACATCACGAAGCCTCCACATCATGTGCCACATCCCAGTTTTCTGCTGGATCACTGCTACAGTTCTGAAGGATGTGCTGGAGATCAGAGAGGGAGGAGAGCTGCCTAGCACCCTGACTAAGATGTATATCCACTTCCTGGTGGTTCAGACCAAAGTGAAAACAGTCAAGTATGATGAAGGAGCAGAAAAAGATCCACACTTTAGTCCAGAGAGCAGGAAGATGATTGAGTCTCTGGGAAAATTGGCTTTTGATCAGCTGCAGAAAGGAAACCTGATCTTCTATGAATCAGACCTGACAGAGTGTGGCATCGATATCAGAGCAGCCTCAGTGTACTCAGGAGTGTTCACACAGATCTTTAGAGAGGAGAGAGGTCTGTACCAGGACAAGGTGTTCTGCTTCATCCATCTGAGTGTTCAGGAGTTTCTGGCTGCTCTTCATGTCCATCTGACATTCACCAAGTTCAGTGTAAATCTCATGGCTGATAGACACAAAGCCTTCAAGATATCTTCATTGTTTAAAAAGCAACCTAAAAGGCAAAATCTTTATCGGAATGCCATTGACCAGGCCTTACAGAGTCCAAATGGACATCTGGACTTGTTCCTCCGTTTTCTGCTGGGACTTTCACTGCAGACCAATCAGAGACTCCTACAAGGTCTGCTGACACCGACAGGAAGTAGCTCACAGACCAATCATAAAACAGCTCAGTACATCAAGAAAAAGATCAGTGAGAATGTGTCTGCAGAGAAAAGCATCAATCTGTTCCACTGTCTGAATGAACTGAATGATCGTTCTCTAGTGGAGGAGATCCAACAGTCTCTGAGTTCAGGAAGTCTCTCAACAGATAAACTGTCTCCTGCTCAGTGGTCAGCTCTGATCTTCATCTTACTGTCGTCAGGAAAAGATCTGGATGTGTTTGATCTGAAGAAATACTCTGCTTCAGAGGAGGTTCTTCTGAGGCTGCTGCCAGTGGTTAAAGCCTCCAGCAAAGCTCTGTAACAAAACACACAATTAAATGTTTGTTGTAAATATATCTGAATATTGATGACAAGGAACTAGTTTATAGCTATAATATAATATATATTATATTATATATAATTATATTATAATATTATATATAAAATTATATAATATGAAATATTATATAATATATATAATATAATTTCTACACAAGGAAATGTGCATTAGGGTACATGTTTTCTTTATTTCTCAGATGTCTGTCATTTTATTATTTTTGTTTCCCCCTGAAGGCTGAGTGATTGTAACCTCTCAGAGAGAAGTCTTGGAGCTCTGTCTTCAGTTCTCAGCTCCCAGTCCTCCAGTCTCAGAGAACTGGACCTAAGTAACAACAACCTCCAGGATTCAGGAGTGAAGCTTTTATCTGCTGGACTGGAGAGTCCAAACTGCAACCTGGAAATTCTCATGTAAATCCAAAATATGATGACTTTTTGTTTGATATCTCATTAGACTGGAGCACAGTCAACTAGAATTTTGTCTATTGTACCTGTCTGTTATTTCTGTGAAAGAGGGGTCAGAGTTTAACATACTTTTACAATGGTCACAGATATGACATTTTATTTTTTCTTCATTAATTTATTGTTGCATTCTTGAATTGTCTGTTGCCTGTTTAACATGGTGATATAAGCCAAAATTTTGGTTTATATCACAATTGAAGTGTCCCACAGTTGTAAAAAATATACTTATAAGAGATAAAAGGTCACTATAGTCATAGTTTTATATAAAGTTACTGTCAAAGTTCTTTTATGGTCTTTTACTTAAATTCCCCAATATTCAAGAGTCAAATTTTCCCCAGAAAGACCTCTTTAACAGTTAATGAAATAATTGCTCCCCCCTTATAGTTTCTGTTCTCGCTTTGAAAATTCTAATTAGGAGTCGATGATTCGGTTAGTACACATGCTTCTAATCTGTTTTCATTCACTTTTATAAAAACGTGTTTTTTACATAAAACTGTCACTGTTGTCGCAGTATAGTATGAGACAGATTATCCGTAAAAAAATCAAGCTCCTCTGTGTCTACAATCAATATTTAATTTATGTATTCATTTTAATACATAAATTAAATATATATTAATATTTAATTTATAATTTACATTTCTTTTCAAATTAAAATCAGAAGTATTTTGGTATTTTCTATCATTGGTAACTGATGCTTCTGGTTTCTTAGCTGCCCTTCACGATTAAAAATGAACAAATCCATAATGCTATTCATAGTTGATCATTTATATTAATTTGTGTGTCTGCAGCTTGTCAGGCTGCTTGATCTCAGAGGAAGGTTGTGCTTCTCTGGCCTCAGCTCTGACCTATAACCCCTCCCATCTCAAAGAGTTGGACCTGAGCTACAATCATCCAGGAGACTCAGGAGTGAAGCTGCTGTCGGCTGGACTGAAGGATCCACACTGGAGACTGGAAGCTCTCAGGTATGGAGTAGCATAGGAGTCCACAGTATTTATGAACATTTAGAGGAAACTTTGTGGGGTCATTTCAGATTTATGATGGAGATGGTTTGTGAATGAGTGTTTAGATTTATAAACTAAATAAAGTCTGTTTTAAACATTCTAACTCAGAGCTTCTACTATTCTTAACTATAGCCTATTCTCTTGTTGAATGTTGCAACAGTGGGAAGAAAAACCGAGTTCTATTCATGTTTTAGAAACATAAAGTGACAATAGAAGCAGTAGTTTTTTAAGTGGCCTCATTAAGGGTAGGAAGAAACAAAGCTAAAAAAGAATTAGCATAAAACCAGCAGGAAATTTTAAAGCCATTAGGCAAGATGAAGGTTAGGAGCTTTATTCTGTTACTGCACAGTTTGGACAAAAATAGAAGCAAACCAGTTTATCACTACCCTTAAACCTCCAGGTAGTGAGGCTTAAGGGTTTGAAATATATGTTTTATTGTGTAAGAAACTTTTTATATACACAATATAAAGATGAAGTGAAGAAGGTCATTGTCAAGAAGTGCAATTAGAGGTGGCGAGGAAGACGTTGTGGACCCAGGTTGAAATGAAGAAAATTATGATTTTAATGACATTGTCAGATATACAAAAGTCCAACGTCCAGGCAGAATGAGTAGAAGGCTCAAAGCTCAAAACTACTGATGGGCCCTCTGAAGCCAGGCTTCGAGGTGTGTACCGAGTAAAAAGAGGGCGTGTCAGATGAAGCCCCACTTCTATGCTTGCTGAAAACCACGTGACTGGCAACAAACAATGGCTCGCATTGCATGGGTCTCATGACTGCTTCATTTTGCGAGTCGGTTTTCAAAATAAAAGTGTGATGAGCCGTGTTGCTACATGGCATGGGTTATTGTATTTGATCGCGCATCAGAGGAGTATTTGTCTTCAGCAGTGGCCGAAATCAAAGGAACCTTTTATAGTTCATGTATATTTGTCATGATCTGTGTCTTTCTGTGTTTATTTAGAGTTTTCTGTCCCCTTAAGTCTCTTCGTTGTCCTGTCCTCCCCTTGATTGTTCCCAGGTGTGTCTCGTTTCTATGATTACCCTCCCGTGTATTTAACTCCACCTGTGTCCTTTGTTCCTCGTCGGGTCCTCGTCAATGTTAGCTTCTGTGTCGTCAATGTTTAGTCTCTTCGTGTTCAGTGTGTGTTACTCCTGCTCGTTGTTTGGACTAAGTTATTTTCATTAAAACATCATATTCATCATACCTGGGTCCGCTGCATCTGCCTCACCACTCTCACCACCCGCACTTCCTGACAGAAGGACCCGACCATACCGAACGGTGAGAATGCAGCATATGGCCCAGCACGACCAGGAGGCATGGTTCCAGCAGCAGTTGGAGTTGGCTCAGCGGGATCTCTACAAGGACGTAGAGATCCTGCCATCTCCGCTGCTGCTGGAGGAGATGGGACTGGACTCAGACTATACCCTGGCATTTAGAAGATGTCAGATCCCACCAGTCACCACCCCAAAGCCCTCCGGATTCGGCCCCCGCCGTTACTCACGCCGGGGGAGACAGCGACGTGAGCCGCCGGTGAACCCGGCCCCTCGTCACCTTCCGGATCCGTCACCTCCGCTGTCAGCCCGGAGACGGCGACGTGAGCCGCCGGCAGACCCGGCCCCTCGTCGCTCTCCGGAGCCGCCACCTCCACGGTCAGCCCGGAGACAGCGACGTGAGCCGCCGGTGGACCCGGCCCCTCGTCGCCTTCCGGAGCTGTCGCCCCCGCAGCCGGTTCCAAGGCTTCGCTGCGGCTCGCCCCCGCAGCCGTTTCCAAGGCTTCGCTGCGGCTCGCCCCCGGAGCCCGTTCCGAGGCTTCGCTGCGGCTCGCAGCCGCTTCCGAGGCTTCGCTGCGGCTCGCCCCCGCAGCCGTTTCCAAGGCTTCGCTGCGGCTCGCCCCCGGAGCCCGTTCCGAGGCTTCGCTGCGGCTCGCAGCCGCTTCCGAGGCTTCGCTGCGGCTCGCCCCCGCAGCCGCTTCCGAGGCTTCGCTGCGGTTCGCCCCCGCAGCCGGGACCGAGGCTCCGCTCCGGCTCACCTCCAGCCGGCGCACCCGAGGCAGAATCAGCCGGCGTTCCAGTCGGCGCACCGGAGGCAGAATCAGCCGGCGTTCCAGCCGGCGCACCCGAGGCCGAATCAGCCGGCGCACCCGAGGCCGAATCAGCCGGCGTTCCAGCCGGCGCACCCGAGGCCGAATCAGCCGGCGTTCCAGCCGGCGCACCCGAGGCCGAATCAGCCGGCGTTCCCGCCGAGACCCCGACTCCCGAGACTCTCTACGTTCCCTCCGAGACCCCGACTCCCGAGACCCCCTGTGTTCCGACCGAGACCCCCTGTGTTCCAACCGAGACCCTCTACGTTCCTTCCGGGACCCCGACTCCCGAGACCCTCTGCGTTCCTCCTGAGACCCTGACCCTCTGTGTTCCTCCTGAGACCCCGACTCCCTGTGTTCCTCCAGAGACTCCCTGCGTTCCTCCCGAGACCCCGACTCCCGAGACCCCCAGTGTTCCGACCGAGACTCCCTGCGTTCCTACCGAGACTCCCTGCGTTCCGACTCAGACTCCCAGCGTTCCACCCGAGACCCTGACCTCCAGCGTTCCACCCGAGACCCTGACCTCCAGCGTTCCACCCGAGACTCTGACCTCCAGCGTTCCACCCGAGACTCTGACCTCCAGCGTTCCACCCGAGACCCTGACCTCCAGCGTTCCTCCAGAGACCCTGACCTCCTGCGTTCCTCCAGAGACCCTGACCCTCTGCGTTCCTCCAGAGACCCTGACCCTCTGCGTTCCCTCCGAGACCCTGACCCTCTGCGTTCCCTCCGAGACCCTGACCCTCTGCGTTCCCTCCGAGACCCTGACCCCCGAGACCTTGACTCCCGAGACCCCGAAGACCGAGACCCTCAGCGTTCCTCCCGAGACCGAGACCCTCAGCGTTCCTCCCGAGACCGAGACCCTCAGCGTTCCTCCCGAGACCGAGACCCTCAGCGTTCCTCCCGAGACCGAGACCCTCAGCGTTCCCTCCGAGACCGAGACCCTCAGCGTTCCCTCCGAGACCCTGCCTCGGGGGGCTCGTCGTCGCCGTCTGTGGGCGGCCCCCGGGACTCCCCGTTGCCACCTCCGGCGCCGCGGGCGACCGCCGGACCGCCTCTGTGGTTCCCGTCTCCAGCGCCACGGACGGCCGCCGGACCGCCTCCGTGGTTCCCGCCTCCAGCGCCGCGGACGACCGCCGGACCGCCTCCGTGGTTCCCGCCTCCAGCGCCGCGGACGACCGCCGGACCGCCTCCGTAGTTCCCGCTGCCACGGACGACCGCCAGACCACCTCAGTGGTTCCCGCCTCCTTTGCCTCCGCCCACCCTGTGGGTAGTTTTTTTTTTTGTTGTTTATGGACTCTTGGCCCTTCTTGTTTTTCCGCCCACAACTGTGGGTTGTTTTTTTGTTAGTTTGGACTCTGGCCCGCCGTCCGGCACCCCTCCACCCACCCTTGTTGGGTTTTTTGGGTTTTTTTTTTTTTTCTTGGGCGTCTGGTAGCCGCCCTTGAGGGGGGGGTACTGTCATGATCTGTGTCTTTCTGTGTTTATTTAGAGTTTTCTGTCCCCTTAAGTCTCTTCGTTGTCCTGTCCTCCCCTTGATTGTTCCCAGGTGTGTCTCGTTTCTATGATTACCCTCCCGTGTATTTAACTCCACCTGTGTCCTTTGTTCCTCGTCGGGTCCTCGTCAATGTTAGCTTCTGTGTCGTCAATGTTTAGTCTCTTCGTGTTCAGTGTGTGTTACTCCTGCTCGTTGTTTGGACTAAGTTATTTTCATTAAAACATCATATTCATCATACCTGGGTCCGCTGCATCTGCCTCACCACTCTCACCACCCGCACTTCCTGACAATATTAAAGATTTTGATGATTGCACTCATCAAAATGTAATGTTTGTTACCTGTTTTCTCAATTGTTGATTATGGTATATTTTGTGATTTTATATTTGTTTTTTATTATGTAAAGCACTTTGAAACTGCAATGTTGCTGAAATGTACTACACAAATAAACTTGATTTAAATGGAGCCAGCAACAAGAAAAACTCTGACATCTGGGAAGACTTCGAGATGATCGCTCACAAGATTCTTAAATAAAAAGAATTAACCCCTTCACCTCCAAAATTCTCACCTTCTTGAAATTTCCACTATTTCTTTGTTCTGCAAAGATATATCAGTCTTGCACAGCAGAAACAGACGTAAAGCTGCTGGAAGAGTAAAATTCTGGCCTGGTGAGTAAAAATATAAGGGATCAGGTCAGAGAGCCAATAGGAATCCAAGAAAAAGAGAATTTTTGAAGAATTTTAGTTTCTCAGGAGGCAAATCAAATCTCAAGGAATACTGTCTGCCCCAACAAGCACTGCACTCTGAATACACTAAAATAAATGTCTATTGTCAAATCAGTTGATGACAAAAGAAAACAGCCACTCATAGTCAACATATACCAGGATTGGCTACAAATAATTTTAATAACTAAAAAAGATTGGTTAAATAGGATTTAATTGACTCTCCTGTTACTAAACATGAGTTTAGTAACAGGAGAGTATTGCTGGACAAAAATATGCTCCAGCAACTTTTGTAGCACAAGTCTGAAAAGTCACTAAATACAGCAACAATGTTGCTAAGTTGGCAACAATGCTCCCATTTCAAGCTGATGCTGTGTTTTGGTCCGCTTTATGGCAGGCACTGCTGCAGTGTCGCACGAGTTGTTTTGAGACAGTCTGACTCTGTACCACCACAAGATGGTATATACTGTTATGATTCCCATTTTTATTCAGAAAAAATATACATATTTTTCCAATTCCTGATCTGGATGTAACACCCGTTGCCAATCAAGTCTGTGATCTGGCCGAGTTCTCAAATGGATTATCTTTAATACAATTTACAACATTTTTTAAGTATGTCTATCTGAGGACTGCACAGTGGTGCAGTTGGTAGAGCTGTTACCTTGCAGCAAAAAGGTTCTTGGTTCAATTCCCAGCAGGGTCTTTCTGCATGGAGTTTGTATGTTCTCCCTGTGCATGCCTCTCAGATTAATTGGTCTCTAGTGTGTGTGTGCATGGTTCTGTGTCCTGTGAGAAATGAATGAACCACCGAGTAATGAACCTTTGAGCAAAGCAATGGACTGGGAGGCTTCATTGCTTCACGAGGCTTCATTTGGCCATCGCTACTCTCAGTAGAGAACAATGTGTGTCTGAGAGACATGTAATGTCCATGTTTGCTGCTGAAATAGAATGATGGTCTGACCCCTCTTCTCCTTTCAGGGTGGAACCTGCTGGAGTCCGATGGTTGACACCAGGTCTGAGGAAATGTAAGTGTGTTTTTCATCTGATTCATCTGATTCATGACAACAAAGCAGCTCACATTGATCCATCATTAAAAGTGTCAATAAATAATCAATAACTGCATCTGGACTGTGTATGTTCTCTCTATCAGATTCCTGTCAACTCACTGTTGACACAAACACAATGAACAGAAATCTCCAACTGTCTAAAGATAACAGGAAGGTGACACATGTGGAGGAGCTTCAGTCATATCCTGATAATCCAGACAGATTTGATTACAGGCATCCTCAGCTGCTCTGTGGAACTGGTCTGACTGGTCGCTGTTACTGGGAGGTCGAGTGGAGAGGGGTTGTTTATTTATCAGTGAGTTACAGAGGAATCAAGAGGAGGGGATGCAGTGAAGACTGTATGTTTGGAGGAAATGATAAGTCCTGGAGTCTGAGATGCTCTGATCATCATGGTTACTCTGTGTGGCACAATAACATAAAAGCACCCATATCATCCTCCTCCTCTGTCTCTAACAGAGTAGCAGTGTATGTGGACTGTCCTGCTGGCATTTTGTCCTTCTACACCATCTCCTCTGACTCACTGATCCACCTCCACACTTTCAACACCACATTCACTGAACCTCTGCTTCCTGGATTTAGAGTTTGGTTTTCTGGCTCCTCTGTGTGTCTGTGCTGAGTTGAGTCTCCTCCTGTCAGAGAAACTCTCACTGCTTAATGGATAGTTCATGTCTGTGTCTTTTACTCAGAAACACATTTTTAGGTTCATGAATTCAATCCGTTTCTTGTTGAAACTCTTCTAAATGATTTCTTGGAAATGTCTTCCTCTTCCAGTCCTAAATTGGGATTATTCCAGAATCCACATAATTTTTGTCCAAATCCAGTAAATATTTCACACAGATTATCAGAATGTTGATAATCTCTTGGTTTTATCCATTCATTCATGAGTCACATTTTATTTAAATGTTATGTTATCTGTTTATTTTTTTCTAAACATGTCTTGAATTCAAATGTTAAATCTTCCTTTTGTATATTTGCTTCAGTTATACTTGTGTTTTTAAGCAATAAACAGATTTTCGTCTGGATTTGAATAATTTGCTTCTCATTCTATTATGTTCAACAATTCAATAATTTCAGCAAGACTAATAGTTATTTCATTAAAACATTTTTTACATTGACTTAAAAAAATGTCCAAAATTACAGTAATAGATTTCCAACTTGATAGATTTCCAAGTCAAGAAAAACCATGGTGAACATGACAAAAGAGCCAAGAAGAGATTCTTTACTTCCAAAGTGACAGACTGAATAACAGTTTTTTTTTCTTTCTTGCTAAACACATATCTCACCAAACCAGAAGCTATACAAAGAAAATGGTTCAGGATGACTTTCAGGCTATTTTGAAGTTAACTAATAAAATTTATCATTAGTAAAAAGTACTATTGATGGGGGAATTAATGTGGTTTTCCCCATGGTTGTGAAACTGGTTTAATAAAGTCACACATGTAATTAAAATAAATTGAAGACATTCTTTCTGTTGAGCAAAAAAATGCCCTGGCACATGTGGGCCACAGGTAAGAGGTATGCCAGGAATACCAAGGGAGGATAGGTTTCAAAACATGTTTAAAAGACACATTTTTGTTTTCTAAACAGATCTACATCTAGGATGTTTTCAACTCCTTTAGCCATCACACAACTGAGTGTTCACAACATATGGTCAAGGGGTCTGTGACATGAGAGCTCTCATCCTTTCTTTTTAAGTCAGTAAAGCAAACTTTTGATTCCTGACAGATGTTTAATATATTCAATATACACAAGAGCAAGCATTGCAAGAGGTCTGGTTTCATGTGAATGAGTCTTAAACAAAAACATAAGGATGATTCAAAGCTATAAAATAAAGAGACACAATCAATTCGAACAAAAAGTTGATTAAAGGCAACCTGGAGGTTTTATTTCCATTTCTTGTCGGATTATTTATTTGATCTGGACTTAAACTTCATTCTTTAGTTTAAACATTAACTCCATTGGCACAATGAGCTGCAGGCACACCTCAGTTCCTGTTGACCACCAGAATCAGCTGCAGGGTGAAGATGACTGGATTCCTCAGTGCACAGAGACACACTGTGACTCTGGAGAACACATTGAATCCTGCTGCTCTCTAAGGTTTTTATAGGAAAACCAAGAAATAGAGCTGCTGTTTAGTGTGTGTGTTGTTTTTTGTTCTGATGTCTGACTTGAAGCTGGAAACCAAATGGCTTCTTGAGGATCAGGAAAAAAAACTTTGAACCTTGAAGTTTCCAGGAACTCCACTTCTGTTCCTGTTGCTGCCTAACTGTCCCACCTCCATCATGGGTGGAGCTCCACCTCCTTTCAAGCAGATCACCTGTGTCTAAGTCTGTTGTTCAGATGTTCTTCAACTCTTCTTTGGACCATTTCAACAAACTGTAAGTTTGTTTTTTGTTTCCTATTTGTCTTGAGGAACTTTCCTGTTTGTTTATCTTGAGGAACTTTCCTGTTTGTTTCACCTATCTGCATTTGGAGAACATGCTCACTAATGATTTCAGCACAAAGTTTCATCTCTACAGTTTCAAGACTGAATTACAGGATTATAAGATTGATGATGAACTGGAATTAAACAACATAAACAGTTGGTTTTTATATTTAGATCGTTAGAACTCTGTGGACTCAACCAGTTCCAAAATGATTTGACTAAAACCTAAATATCTCAGAGCTTAAAAGCAGAACTGTGGGCAGGTTTTGCTATTGATTTGTATAGATACAAAAATCCACTTGAAACCTGAACCGTCTCTTTAAGATTCTGCCACCAGTTAAACCTTCTGGATCATTTTAAAATGTATTTCTGTCCCTTTAAGAATGAAGGCCCATTTGATAAATGTAGAGAGTGATAAAAGCAGAACTTGTGGTGTTTCTCTGTCATATATGCTGTTTATAGCAGCTGTAAAATATCAACTGTTCAGAGAGCAGATTGAAATAACAGCTGAATACCTGAAGGTGTGTTGATTCAGATCAGAAAATATAAAACTTTAAACTTTTGCATACTAAACATTTAAGACTGGAATTCATGAAAAAAGACAGATAATCTAAAAGTCAAGTTTCTTTGCACATTTCAGCAACAAGACAGTTCAAAGTGCTTTACATCATAAAGTACAAAAAGACTCATATTGGATCTAAAGATTCCATCAATAAAACAACAATTATTTGCAGTAATCAGATTTAAAGGTTTATTTAATCCCAAAAGTGATCATTGTACTGTTCTACAGTGTCAACCTATTAGGTGTTGACAATCATTAGAGTTAAGAGTTATATTTCCTAAATAAAGACTTTAAGAAATAATTTGATGATAATATTTTCATCTTAAATTCACTCTATGTTTATTGGGCTGTGTGATTAAAAGTTGCTGTCTCTTCAGAACCAAGTTCAGTAAAATCCACCATTATTGCTCTTCTCATCTAATCCACTGTGATTATTGTGACCTTTGATCTTTTATGATCCTGCTTCAGTTGCTTCACTTTCTGCCTCCAATATTTTCAAACTCATGATATATTTCTCCTGCTGCTCAATTATCCCTGGATTTCACTGTTGCTCCATTCCTTTTGGTTTTGGCTTCACAACAGGGTGCTGTTCACTGTGTAAAAGTATATTTATATGGCAGTGTGTAGGCCGGAGTTTATCATGACCCAAAAACTAATCGGTTTGTGTATGATTAGACAAATTACAGCTCAATAGGTCATTCATTCCAAAGTCCCATGTATTCAGTCATGGTTAAAAACAGAAGAAGTTGGTCATTGCATCAGTGGAATCAAATACCTTCATTTTTTAATCTGGATCAGAAGATTTCGCACAAACTGGGTCACTGACCAGCATGTTTGCCAGGTTCCTGGATCTTTTTCATGAACAATTCCAAAGTTTTTTTGCAGTCAACAGTCCTGGATTTCCAGCCCTTAAAATTTAGCTTAAAATCTTCAAAACAAAAATGCATCAGGAATCTCTAGGGATCCAGATTCAACCATGGTGTGGGAAATACAGAGAAAGTAATGCCAGAAGGATGAAAGAAAGGAAAGTAAATAGGAGACAAGCAAGGAAAGATCTAAGGAATGAAGGTAATACATAAGTAAGGAAGAGCACATGGAAAAAGGAGGACCAGGAGCAAAAGCACAAAGAAAGAATAACAGAGGAAAGAGCAGCCCATTTAATGGTGGAATAGGAAATATTTTCTGAAAATGTTTATTCATGATCTTATATAATTGTGCAGCCCATTTTCCCAAAGCTCCTCCTTGGAGCTGCAGTCTCCAAGCTGAGTTTCCACTTCACAAAGCACAGTTTGCACATCAAAGCAGAGAAAACTGACCCAGAAAAAGATCTCAGCTGTCTAGGAGAGCTTTTCAATGTCGTTGATAGGAAAATGAGGAGCTGCTGATCTGTTTCCATCTCATTAAATAAAGGATGATCAGATCTGATGTGCAGATAATTGTTTTGTGTTTCCTCTGCAGGTGAAGGGAGAAAGTGTGTGTGAGCTGATGTGAATTCAGCAGCATGGATCAGTGTGAGGACAGAGAGGAGGGAGTCCCTCCCTCTAAAACCACTCTGTGTGGTGAAGATGAGAGCCAGAGCAAAGGTCAGAGGTGAGGTCACCATCTCTCTGTTTAACAAGAACTTACATCCACTTAACAGCAACACTAACAAATTATATTTTTGCAGTTTTAATCATAGCTTTTTAAACCGATAAGCCCTGTCCACTATAAAGGTTTTCTGTTTTTTTAACATTTATATTTCTTTTCTTAGGATGGAGAAAGTCACACTTAAAAACAAGCATGAATTTAGGGACCTGTCCTTCAAAAGCCATGATTCAAAGGATATATGGTGGGATTTTAAATCAGATCAACCTCCACCACCAGAGAGGTGAGCTGTATCCAACTGTTGCAACTATGAACACTGAGTCAGCTTGAAATGTTTTTATTCTGACCAGGTGGAAAGAACAGATGTTCTTGGAGGAGTCCTGGATTCTTCTATCTCATGTTTAACAGCTCTGGTCTTGTTGATTTTGGGCCTCATTGATTAGTCGCCTTCATTAAACCCTTTTCTTTTGTTAAAGTGAAATATTTGGCCTGAACTTATCTTACTCTGATAGGGTCACTGTTGCAGAGTATGTAGAGGAATGTTTATTTCAACTGAGATGGAAACAACAATAAAATTATGATAGAAATTAGATTTCATTCAATAGTTCATTCTCCCTGTGGTTTC
Source organism: Xiphophorus couchianus (assembly GCF_001444195.1). Lineage (NCBI taxonomy): Eukaryota > Metazoa > Chordata > Actinopteri > Cyprinodontiformes > Poeciliidae > Xiphophorus > Xiphophorus couchianus. The sequence goes on from NC_040249.1 coordinate 24,453,349, forward strand.
ACTTTGAGCCATTAATTTGAAAAAAAAAAAGAATATATATATATAAAAAAAGAATATATATATATATATATATATATATATATGTAAATATATATATATATACCAGAGCAATAGAGGCCCAGATCTACCACACCAGACAAGACCCAAGGTGTAGGTTGTGCAAGGAGGCCCCTGAGACAGTCCAGCACATAACAGCAGGGTGCAAGATACTGGCAGGGAAAGCGTACATGGAACGACATAACCAAGTTGCAGGCATAGTGTACAGAAACATCTGTGCAGAATATGGACTGGAAACCCCGAGATCAAAGTGGGAAACACCCCCAAAGGTGACGGAGAACTCCAGAGCTAAGATCCTGTGGGACTTCCAGATCCAGACAGACAAAATGGTAATGGCGAACCAACCAGACATTGTCGTAGTGAATAAACAACAGAGGAAAGCCGTTGTGGTAGATGTAGCAATACCAAGCGACTGCAACATCAGGAAAAAGGAGCACGAGAAACTAGAGAAATACCAGGGCCTCAGGGAGGAACTGGAGAGGGCCTGGAAGGTGAAGACCACAGTGGTGCCTGTGGTCATCGGGGCCCTCAGGGCAGTCACCCCCAAACTGGACCAATGGCTACAACAGATCCCAGGAACAACATCAGACATCTCAGTCCAGAAATGTGCCGTCCTTGGCACAGCCAAGATACTGCGCAGAACCCTCAAGCTCCCAGGCCTCTGGTAGAGGACCCGAGCTCAGAGGACAAGAACCACCCGCGGTGGGTGAGAAGGGAATTTTATATATATATATATATATATATATATATATATATATATATATATATATATATATATATATATTTTTTTTTTTTTTTTTTTTTTTTCATTCAATAGTTCATTTTCCCTGTGGTCAGGCATGTGCAAGGGGGGGGCTGCACCTGCCCCTTTTATGCTTGATGCCCCTAGTGCCCTTTTTGAGGTTTTTTTGTTTTTCCAAAAATGTATTTATTTATTTATTTTAATCTGTCAGAAGGCCTGCTTGTGCCCCTCAGCAATAATATTTAGCTAAATATAATAATTTAGCAAAATAAACTAGTCTGGCTGCCCTCAGTCTAATTACTCTCAGTTTCTCTGCCTCCATGTTGTTCAGACTCCGGGTCCATGGTGAGGAGGAGGGGGGCGGATCTGTGCCTCTAACTATCAAATTATGGGCAAGAATATTTTTTCATACACTGGTATTGTTGAAGACAATTATTAGGTCCCCTTTTTCATTCTATTCACTGTCCATATTGGACTCTCATCCAATGGCTGTTGTGTAAACAGAATCTTATAAAATGGGTTATAATAATATTTCTATTTTCAGGACCCATCAGAAATTCCAACTTGAACCTGAACTTGAACCACAGCCTGACCTCATGTCAGTTGTGAGCGAGAACTCTTATGATTTTCATATCGACTTTGAATCTTCTGGACCCTCCTCAGAAAGGTGAACTCTAAGGTTAGAAATATATCTATTTTAAGTAGAACTAAAATATTAATAGAGATAGAAATTATTTTAACAAACCTACTTCAAAGTTACCTATAAGCCATTGATGTCTGAGACAGTTCCATATAATCTAACAATAATTGTATCTACTATACAAAACCCCTTTAATTTTCCTTTTCCCAATAATACAAGTCTGATGTAGTCACACACAGCCACAAAAAGCCAGCAACTCTTTGGCTTGACGCTGTGAGTGCAGAGCCAGATGAGAAAGTAACTATTCTAAAGGGCCCAGGAATTAAATACGGACAATGTACAAAAAACGGAGGATGACGGAAGGTTTATTAATGAGCTGGTGTGTTTTAGACAGTTTGCAAAACCAAGAACAGAAGACTGATCCAGATCAACATACCCAGCCATCTCTGAGTAAAAGAACATATTTTTTAGCTCTTTGACATTAATTAAAATGATGTTTCAGCGACAGCTAATCTTTTTCCTGCAAAACTTGTCAATGAAGATCAGAGTTGATGTGTTTCAGAGATGTGTTTCCTCTGCAGATGAAACAAATTATCATTTATCTGTTGTAAGTATAGTTCTATATGTTAAAGTATAATACCCTATGCTATAATTAAATTGAAAAATATTAATATAATTTACAGTTTTCTTTTTTTTTGCTTGGATATTCTATATGATTTTTAAAAGACAAGAAAATAATTTTGAATATATATTTTGTTAAATCTTTAAATCAAAACTGACATCTAGCTGCAGGAAGGTGAAGTGATTCTAATCTGTAACTGTGTAAACTGAGTCAGTTCCACCGTTTTTGAAAGGTCAGTTTAGATCTTTTTCATCTACTGCATTTTCATGCAGTGCAAAGTGTGTTAAATATATTTTCTGAAACAATGCAGTAAAAGTTCATAGGAACAGTTTGTCATTCTGTGAAATGCTGGCTTCCATAACCTTCACTTGCCTGTAAGAAATTGTTGAAATTATACAACAAACTCCCAACACATTCCCTGCTCTTTTCCAGGTGCTTATACTGACACAAAAAGCATCCATTATAACAAATGATTAGTGTAAAAACTTTTGTTTCTTATTAAACTTATTTTATACATGTAAAATATATAAAGGGAAGGGCATATAAAGAGCTACACTGATTATAGTTGATAAAATCCATGTATTTTGAAATTTGGTTTTAAAAAAAAATATCAGAGGGGACCTATTATACAAAATCTACAATTTGCCTATTTTTGTACCTTCATTTAAGTCTATACTGCATCTAAAAACAGCTCGAGTGCATTTAAACACCATCCAACTGTTTTGGGGAATAAATTAATGTGTTTTGGTGTCTGGAAAATGAGCTGTTTCAAAAACCTTCCAAATTTAACGTCACAAATCAGCAGGGGGGTTCTCCGGGAGTATGGGGTACCGGGCCCTTTGATACGGGCTGTCAGGTCCCTGTATGACCGGTGTCAGAGTCTGGTCCGCATTGCCGGCAGTAAGTCGGGCTCGTTTCCGGTGAGAGTTGGACTCCGCCAGGGCTGCCCTTTGTCACCGATTCTGTTCATCACTTTCATGGACAGAATTTCTAGGCGCAGCCAAGGTGTTGAGGGGATCCGATTTGGTGGCCTTAGGATCTCATCTCTGCTTTTCGCAGACGATGTGGTCCTTTTGGCTTCATCAGATCGTGATCTGCAGCTCTCGCTGGATCGGTTCGCAGCCGAGTGTGAAGCGGCCGGGATGGGGATCAGTGCCTCCAAATCTGAGGCCATGGTCTTGAGCCGGAAAAGGGTAGAGTGCCTTCTCCGGGTCAGGGGGGGTGTCCTGCCCCAAGTGGAGGAGTTTAAGTATCTCGGGATCTTGTTCACGAATGGGGGAAGAAGGGAGCGGGAGATCGACAGGCGGATTGGCGCAGCGTCTGCTGTCAAGCGGGCGCTGTACCGGTCCGTCGTGGTGAAGAGAGAGCTGAGCCAAAAAGCGAAGCTCTCGATTTACCGGTCGATCTACGTTCCCACCCTCATCTATGGTCATGAGCTTTGGGTCATGACCGAAAGAACGAGATCGCGGATACAAGCGGCCGAAATGGGTTTTCTCCGTAGGGTGGCTGGGCTCTCCCTTAGAGATAGGGTGAGAAGCTCAGTCATCCGGGAGGGACTCAGAGTAGAGCCGCTGCTCCTTCACATCGAGAGGAGCCAGTTGAGGTGGCTTGGGCATCTGGTCAGGATGCCTCCTGGACGCCTCCCTGGTGAGGTGTTCCGGGCACGTCCCACTGGGAGGAGGCCCCGGGGAAGACCCAGGACACGCTGGAGGGACTATGTCTCTCGGCTGGCCTGGGAACGCCTCGGAGCTGGAAGAAGTGGCTGGGGAGAGGGAAGTCTGGGCCTCCCTTCTGAAGCTGCTACCCCCGCGACCCGACCTCGGATAAGCGGAAGAAGATGGATGGATGGATGGATGGATGGAAATCAGCAGGCACTGCTTGGGCTAGCAAAGACCAGCCCGTGCTGAGCTCCAGCATGGGTGGTTAATTGGTTCTACCACAGGGTGTGCTGTGCAATGTCTGCAGTGTTAGCAAGTGTTTTGTTTGTTGACTTACCATTGCCTTTTTGTTTTATCCCTTTTATTGTTTTACTGTTTTTGCATGATTTCACTGTAAAGCACACTGGTCTATCTTTGTTATTTTTAATTTGCTATAAAAAAATAATTCAGATTAACGTTGCTGCAAACAGGATTTGCCAATAGCTTTAAAGGCATACAGACAGTCTCTGCAAATAGAATTTGTCAAAACTCTTCATCAGAGTGAAATAAAGTGCTAGCAATATTTAAGAAAAATGTTTTCCTTAGAATGAAGAATGTTACAGCTGAAAGTGAGCACACATACCAGAATGTGTCCTTTAAAAGCCATGTTTCAAAGGATCTTTGGTTTGAATTTAAACAAAATCAACCTTCAGCAGCAGAAAGGTGAGTTGTTTCTGAATACTAAGTAAAGCAAGATAATTCCACCATGTGATTGTGAACTTTGATATCTTTTTCATAGATTATTCTCGTACTGAATTGGGTGTATTGGATGTTTTCTAGCATTATATATGGAGAAAATTAGTGAAGATATTGATGAGGTGATGCTCACAACCCATGGTCACTGTTCAAGCCAGTGCTATGTGGGCATTCACCTTTATATTTCATATTCCTCTTCTTATTAATTATTAAATTATTTATTAAATCTTATTGTATTGTGTTTATTTGATGCTATGAACTTTTAAAATTACTTTTATTGCAATATATTTGGAGATTTAATATCTAAGAAATTTATTTTAGGAAATCAATTTATTAGTACATTTATTTACTAATAAATTGCTCCTGCTTCTTTCACAGAGTGGATCATCACTATTCTGATGATCCCAGAAGTCAAGCTGCCCACAATGAAATGCAGCTGGACTCCATATTTAAGGTCAGTAAATGTACAAAATCTACTTTTTTGTTTGTTCTACTTACGGTATTCGCCATTCAGATTCAGTTCAAATCAGAAGTACTTTATTGAAATTAAATGTTGGAAGTCACATTGTTCAAAGTTCTTCAAAGGGATGGTGATGGCTATTGGCAGGAAAGATCTCCTGTTAAGAAGTGTATAAGATAGAATCTTAAGAAGCTTCCAACCGGAAAGATAGAGGGAAGAATTTAACATTAATCTGGAACACAACACTTAAAATTAAAACCAATTCAGAAGCATTAAAAGAGATTTTGACTATGCCTTATATATGTAGCAAGTATACATGTTTGGGAAGTTCTTGAAACTGTCCCAAATGTACGTTAGCCACAGGGACTGGATTTCATTACTTATGTGAGTGTGAAATATAGAGGCATTTTGGCAGGCAGAATGTAGAAAAATAGCTCTGCTATAGGGCAAACCCTTCCCTCAGTTCTGTGTCTCCTTGGACTCATACCCAGCCACCTGCCACAAAGAGATTATACAATTCCTACTGATGTTGGCTAGAAACTATATAGTGCTTAAATGGGTTGGTTGCGGTGCCCCTTCGATCCAGAAATTCAAACTTAATTCCTGAAGTTATTGTATTAAAAGAACTGAGATATTGTCTGAATGGGAAACACCATTCCCCTTTTTAAAAAATGGAAACAAGTTCTGGATTGTCTCAAAATTAAAAGTCCAATAATGTCAACCGGCATGATGTATAGAGGGAGTATTGGTTTGTAAACACAGCGGATACATGCACAACTGCAGAAAGAGCAGGGCAGGCCTTTAAACACTCACTGATTACTATGATTACTTGCATTTATCTTGCTGTTTGACATGAGCTAGCATGTTGTCAGCTTACTGTAACTCTTTATCACAGCATGTCAAAATAAGTTATGCTACCAAATTGACATTAGGGAATGAGATACGTCTTAATGACCCATACACATTAATTGCAGGTGAGTCAATAAATGACAAGTGAAAATGGCCCAAATGTCAGACAACACTTACTAGCACTTTTAAAGCAATTTTGTTCACCGGAAGATCATTTGCTCTCAATGTGATATGTTGAGTCTCTCTAAATGAGACAAACACTTACTTGGTGAGCAAGGACATTGGAATACAGTTTTCCTAAAATGCAAATTTACATTTTTAAAAAACATTCATATTTAGCATTCAAAGGACAGATTTAATAGTTTCTTGATATTTTGGTCACAGTTAGCAGGATAATTAAGATATAGCTGCATCCAACAAGGCAAGTGATAATAACCCATCAGAAATCAAAATTGTAGCAGGTTTGAACCAGATGATGTGCTAAAAAGCTGCATGCAGGAGTTGCGCCAGGCAAAGAGAAGTGATCTGTGCTGGCTATGAGTTGTAAATCTTATTTACAAAAATAATTTACAATTTTAAATACTTGAGCTACTTAAGTAGCTTAAGTATTTAAGATACTTGAGATATTGTAAGTAGCTTAAATAGTTAGAATAAAGTACTCTTGCCTGTTTTGTATCGGTGCTGTACAAATGTTGTCTTGTTCTTGTGATTGTTGTTTTCCTTTTTCTGTATGAATATTCAAAAATGTTCATATATTCAAAAATGTTATTATATTATGAGTCTAATATGAAAAAAGAAGCCTCCAACCGAAGAAGCTGCTTTTCATGACAGTCTCATAAAGAGAATGCCTAAGGCTTTCAATAATCTTCTTGAGTTTACATAAAATCCTTCTTTGCACCATAATCTTCAGAGGTTCATTGGTACTCCCAAGAATAAAACAATTGACAGCAGAAGAATTAACACTCTCAACAACAGACTCACAGAAGATATGCAGCATCTTGCTACAAAGCTTGAAGGAAGGAACAATTGCTTTGTTCTGGTCACATTCAAATCACAAGGCAGGTGAGGTTTTTTGGTACCAGGTTAAGGCAGGATATCTTCCACAATAACAGAACCTTCTCCTGGGCCAAGCAAGGTTGAAGAGGTGCTGCAGAATCCCACAGAGCTGCTCTGCACCTGCACAGGCCTTCAGGACTCTTGGGCTGACTCTATCTGTACCAGCCTTGTCTGGTTCAATTTCTCCAGCTGCCTCTTCACTTGACCTCTAGAGACAGACAAATGGGAGGTGGAGGCAAAGAGAGCAGCAACATCTCCTAATTTGGTTGAAGACCAACTTGTAGAAGCAGAAGACCTCATAACTAAAGTGGAAAATAAAACATCTCAAGTTTGATGGGACAAAGGAGGGTGGGATCTCTGATCGGGCGGAGAAGAGAAGGTTAATAAGCTTGTTAATGAACTGAATCTGTCCAGAATCTATCCAGACTTCCACCTATCCACTTCTCCTTTACTTGAACCCTGTGATCTTTTTAATCTCTGACCACATCTCTCTAAAATTATTCCTTTGTAGTTTGTTCTGTAGTTTCTTCATGAACTTTTGCTTGCTGCGTCTAATCTTGACGTTGAGCGTTGAGCTGCTTCTGTATGGATTTCAATAATTCCCTGTCTCCCTGCCAGAAAGCTCTCTTATTATGGTCTCAGATCATTGGTGATACATAGTTTGTCATTACCATGTGGGAATTGTGTTGTCCACACAGAAGTTTATATAGTTGATCACATACTCAGACATGGCGTTGATGTCCTCTCCATGTTGCTGGAAAAGAGCAATCCAGTCTGTACCCTCAAAACATTTCTGCAGGGCCTTGTTAGCTTCATGTCACCACTTTCCCACAGGCATTTTATTTACCAATTGTCTCTGAGCAAGAGGTGTATATTAAGAGCATAGATAAACAAAGATGTGGTTTGATTTTCAGAGAGGATGTCTTATTTTGGAGAAATATGAATCCTTGACATTTGCATAAAACAAATCCAATATCTTTTTTCTAAAACAATTGACAAACATTAAAAGCATAGCCAAGAGTGAGGCATGATTAAAATATCAGATATTTTCATGAATACACTGGGGCATTGTCTGTAGTTTAGCAACAGTAGAACTGATGACTTTACATGCAATGTTTGCAACAGCTCAAGGTTGTATGTAAGTGGTGTCCAAGATAACAGTTGTGAACTTTCGTGGTCACCTATCTATCATTAGCAAAACTATTTTTAAATCACAAACTATTCTGTTCCAGCTGCTGGAGGACAACATTGTCATTTTTGTGAAAAATGAGCTGAAGAAGATCCAGAGGGTTCTCAGTCCAGTTTCCAAAATATACCCAGAGAGTCAGATACGTGGGTTGTTGGAAGGTGAGAAGGAACAGCTGAGGAAGAACAGCAGAGAGGCATTGATGAAAATGACTCTGAATTTCTTGAGGATAATGAATCTGACTAACCTGGCTGACCATCTCCAATGCAGTAAGACATCTACTAAGATTGTATCTCCTGAACACATGGGACATTCATACATCAGACAGAACAAAATCTCTTCAAATAAAATCTAAATCTAAATAACAATAAAATCATTGTCTCTAGGTCAAAGATACTGATTGTTTTTGTTTTGTCTGTTTGTTTTTTTTTTAAATTAAGAACATTTTGCTACAGTCTATGAGGAGAACATTAAAGCTGGTCTGAAGAAGAAGTTCCAGTTTGTCTTTGAGGGGATTACTAAAGCAGGAAGTCCAACCCCTCTAAATCAGATCTACACAGAGCTCTACATCACAGAGGGAGGGACTGGAGGAGTCAATGATGAACATGAGGTCAGACAGATTGAAACAGCATCCAGGAAACCACATAGACCAGAAACAACAATCCGACAAGAAGACATCTTTAACGTTCCACCTGGAAGCAATCAACCAATCAGAACAGTGATGACAAAGGGAGTGGCTGGCATTGGGAAAACAGTCTTAACACAGAAGTTTACTTTGGACTGGGCTGAAGACAAAGCCCACCAGAACATCCAGTTCATATTTCCATTCACTTTCAGAGAGCTGAATGTGCTGAAAGAGAAAAAGTTCAGCTTGGTGGAACTGATTCATCACTTCTTTACCGAAACCAAAGAAATCTGCAGCTTTGAACACTTTCAGGTTCTGTTCATCTTTGATGGCCTGGATGAGAGTCGACTTCCTCTGGACTTCCACAACAAGGAGATCCTGACTGATGCTACAGAGTCCAGCTCAGTGGATGTTCTGCTGACAAACCTCATCAGGGGCAAACTCTGGATAACCACACGACCTGCAGCAGCCAATCAGATCCCACCTGAGTGTGTTGGCATGGTAACAGAGGTCAGAGGGTTCACTGACCCACAGAAGGAGGTGTACTTCAGGAAGAGATTCAGAGATGAGCAGCAGGCCAGCAGGATCATCTCCCACATGAAGACATCACGAAGCCTCCACATCATGTGCCACATCCCAGTCTTCTGCTGGATCACTGCTACAGTTCTAGAAGATGTGTTAAAGGCTAGAGAGGGAGGAGAGCTTCCTAGCACCCTGACTGAGATGTATATCCATTTCTTGGTGGTTCAGACCAAAGTGAAGACAGTCAAGTATGATGGAGGGGCTGAAACAGATCCACACTTTAGTCCAGAGAGCAAGAAGATGATTGAGTCTCTGGGAAAACTGGCTTTTGATCAGCTGCGGAAAGGAAACATGATATTCTATGAATCAGACCTGACAGAGTGTGGCATCGATATCAGAGCAGCCTCAGTGTACTCAGGAGTGTTCACACAGATCTTTAAAGAGGAGAGAGGGCTGTACCAGGACAAGGTGTTCTGCTTTGTTCATCTGAGTGTTCAGGAGTTTCTGGCTGCTCTTCATGTTCATCTGACCTTCACCAACTCTGGTGTCAACCTGATGGAAGAAGCACAAAGATCCTCAAAGAGGTATACTTTTTTTTCAAATGCCAAAACTAAAATCTCTCCATCATAAAGCTGTAGACCGGGCCTTACAGAGTTCAAATGGACACCTGGATCTTTTCCTCCGCTTCCTCCTGGGACTCTCACTGCAGACCAATCAGAGACTCCTACAAGGTCTGATGACACAGACAGGAAGTAGCTCTCAGACCAATCATGAAACAGTTCAGTATATCAAGGAGAAGATCAGTGAGAATGTGTCTGCAGAAAAAAGCATCAATCTGTTTCACTGTCTGAATGAAATTAATGATCGTTCTCTAGTGGAGAAGATTCAACAGTCTCTGAGTTCAGGAAGTCTCTCCACAGATAAACTGTCTCCTGCTCAGTGGTCAGCTCTGGGTTTCATCTTAGTGTCATCAGGAGAAGATCTGGATGTGTTTGATCTGAAGAAATACTCTGCTTCAGAGGAAGTTTTTCTGAAGCTGCTGCCAGTGGTTAAAGCCTCCAACAAAGCTCTGTAAATACTTTTCTTTTATACAATAATTTATACATTTGTATGTTTTGGATATCAAGCAAATCAAATATGCTTGGTCAAGTATTTATTCTGTATTATATTTGCTGTTAATAGAACTGATTATGTTTATTTATAGTTTTTTTTTATTTTTGACTCCTTAGGTTGTGTGGATGTAACCTCTCAGAGAAAAGCTGTCAAGCTTTGTCCTCAGCTCTCAGATCCCAGTCCACTACTGTCACAAAACTGGACCTGAGTAACAACAATCTGAAGGATTCCGGAGTGCACCTTCTGTTACATGGACTTGAGAGTTCAAATCACAGCCTAAAAACCCTTAGGTAATTATCAGGGACATGGAAATGAATTTTCCTTTCAAGCCAAATTCAGTTTTTTATATCTATGTCAAATCACATCCAATGGCATAAAATAATGAAGACAGCACATAGTTTACAAGAGAAACTAGTACAATTGAAGAGGCAAGGAAACAATCTATACCAAATTCAGTTAAAGGAAAATGGCATTCCTTCAATTTAGTAATGCATCACATCCACATAAAATCATGTACTCTATTTCAAATCAACCAGAATAATATAATAACACGCAGTTGATCATAAAAAGACAAAATGGTAAATATTCTGTAAGTCAGAAAAAGTTGTTGCTTTGAGTTGTAAACTCTGCAGAGATCTCTCATCCAGAGCAAGATAAGGTGACCAAAAGGAGTTCCTACTGCTATTTACTTGATTGACTTGATGAGGTCGACTATCCACTGTCACTTCATACTCCATCTGAGGGAGTGACTGCTGACTCTACAGCAATGGAATCAATGGAATCAACTAAGTTTCCTGAGATGGAAAATTTTTATGTGTTTGAACAATTGAACTTGGCTGCACTACAAGACTTAAATGTGCCTATATAACTGCATTGATCAGATTATTTCTTTGCAAAGTGTCTTTAGAGGATATTAATTGGGAACCGAGGCTATGCAGTACAAATAACTAAAGAGAATTGATTTAAAATAAATTAGTAAATATTTTTATGCTCTGCTTCAGGCTGAGTTGCTGCAACCTGTCAGAGAGAAGTTGTGAAGCTCTGTCCTCAGTTCTCAGCTCCCAGTCATCCAGTCTCAGAGAACTGAATCTGAGTAACAACAACCTGCAAGATTCAGGAGTGAAGCTACTTTCAGCTGGACTGGAAAGTCCAAACTGCAAAATAGAAATTCTCAGGTAAACTACAGATTTTTAAATTCCATTTCTAAATGCACCAGACATGGGAAAGTGGTTAGCAACTTGGCAGCCCAAACTCTTGTACAGGACTCGTGTTGAAAATATCCCCAAAAGAAAAAAGCTGTGTTGCACAGACAATGATAAAATGTCATTGTTGATAAAGTGTCTTGTTAAGTAATTGGTTATCCAGTATCAGTGGAGCTGGTTGAATTCTTTAAATACCTCAGTATAGAAATGGATAATTGACTTCTTCTCCCTGCATGTGGCCCTCATTTATGAAAAGGGTTATCAAATTCTCCACCTGCTAAGAAAACTAGAAGTGTTTGATTCATAAAAATGCATTCACATTGGTTTATAAGACAGTTATTGAATTAATTCCCATATCTCAACATCTCCTAATACAGTTTGAATCCAATGAAACACAAAACAAAACATTTCTGTCAACAAAATTACTGGTTCAATTCAACACTTGTTGCTGAGCTGTGCCATGCTGGTCAGGAAAGGTACTTGGATCACAGAGTACCATTCATTATGCCTTCATAGTGTTTTCATCTTCTTCCCTCTAGCAGATGCTATAAAGTAACCCCTGTCAGGAAAATTATTTCTAAAAATAATTTGTCCCTATAAAATGACCCTACTAAACAAGCTACATTTCCTTTATTGGTTTCTGTTATACAAGAACTTTTAGACTTTTATCTTTTTTCATAAACACCTGTAAGTGTTATTTTTACTTATTGTTTCTTTGATACTTGTTGTATGTTTGAAAACAAACATTGTAACATGAAGCCATGTATATAAACATATTACAATCAGTTTACAAAATTGTAGGGGCTAAATGTATCTATCTTTATACAAGCTGTTAATTATCAAGAAGAAATTTTTCAAGATTTTCTGATTTCAGGATCATTCCACATTGGATTTATTAATCAGTTGTAATTGTTTCTTAGTTTTTATTATTTGGAAAACCTAACTTTGTAGAAATTTGATTCAGCCTGAACATTTTTTGAAAAAAGATATGAATTTTCTTTGTTTTTAGCTTGTCGGGATGTTTAATCACAGACAAAGGCTGTTCTCATCTGGCCTTTGCTCTGACCATGAATCATTCTCATCTGAAAGAGTTGGACCTCAGCTACAATTGTCTAGGAGAGTTGGGAGTGAAACAGTTGTCGTTTGGACTGCAGGATTCACAATGGAGACTAAACACTCTAAGGTATGGAGACAACTGATACAGAGAGTATTTAGTAGAAGAGAAAAAATAAAAAGCAAGCTCTGTGTTATCTTTTTCTCTTTCTTTTCCTGGAAATAAATATTTTTTTGACTCATAAGTTTCCACATGTGACCTGCTATATTTAATAAAATTATAAATGATTATCTGAAACATTGTGGCAAAAACACATATGTTTGTTTTAAGGTCACACCTGGGAATTAACTTTTTTAAGCCAACATCTATCTCTTTTTTGCGGTTCCACCACCTCTCCCCATTTGCAACAGGAGGGATGAGCAACATAAGTGCTCTGTGAGTGGTTTGTCTGTCTGACTGGCAGCAGTTGCTTTTGGCTCAAGACTGTATGATTACTTGGTGGTTCCCCATTTTGGATTTTGAACCAAGCTGCTCTCTTAGGAAAAACAATCTTTTAGGTAGTTACCACGTAATCTTAGTCACATATGCTGTCATATGTAATTTCAATAGGTATTATGTAAATCTTTGTTTTTATATCTATTTTTTACTTTAAAATTATTTTTATTATGTGATTTTTTTTACATTTTCATTTCAACTTCTGTAATTCTTTGTAGTTAAGTGTAAAATAAAAAAGTAGGGTTTTTTTATCGTGCCTTAAAATGTTTGTGCTTGCTTCTGAATGAGACTGATGGTCTGACCCCTCAACCCTTGCCTTTTCAGAGTGGACCCTGCCGGAGTCCAGTGGCTAACACCAGGTCTGAGGAAGTGTAAGTGTGTTTGTCATTTCATGATTAACAGCAAAGCATCTCACAACCAACCATTTTCAAATTCTTCAGGTCTCAAATGAGTCAATTATCAGTAACTGGGTTTTCTTTATTCTCTTCATCAGATTCTTGTCAACTCACAATCGACTTAAACACAGTGAACAGAGAGCTCAGATTGTCTGACAACAACAAGAAGGTTACACGTGTGAAGGACCGTCAGTCTTATCCTGACCATCCAGACAGATTTGATGTCCCTCAACTGCTTTGTCAAACTGGTTTGACCTGTCGTTGTTACTGGGAGGTTGAGGTGAGAGGAGAAGTGGATATATCTGTGAGCTACAGAGGAATTAGAATTAGAGGATACAGTGACGCTTGTTGGTTTGGACGGAATCATCAGTCCTGGAGTCTGTTCTGCTCTGATAAGGGTTATTCTGTGTGGCACAATGCCAAAAAAACACCCATCCTCTTCTCCTCTTCCTCCTCCCCCTTCTATGTCTCCAACAGAGTAGCAGTGTATGTGGACTATCCTGCTGGGATTTTGTCCTTTTATAGAGTCTCATCTGACACACTGATCCACATCCACACCTTCAACACCACATTCACTGAACCTCTTTATGCTGGATTTAGAATATTTCCTGATTCCTCAATCTGTCTATGTTAGGTTAAAGAGTCTCTGAGAAAACAGACACATGGAGATTAGAATTATTCTTGGATGTAGATGTTCTGTTTCTGTCTGTTACACACCAAATATTTTCGGCATCAAAGGTTGGGACTCTTTCACCATAACTTTAACCAAGAGGATTCAGTAGCACAATTTATTTATTAAAAATTATTGATCCTATTTTATTACACAGAAATTAATCTCAGACACCTAAGACTTTCTCTCTCATATACATATTTTGAAAATGTTTCTGATTATAACATGTATTTCAATGTGTCACAGCACAATTAATGTAGTGAAAAGATGCTTAATATTCTACATAGCAATATTGGAACAATGGTAGAACAATATTGGAACCATGGGGGGTTGCTAGTTTGATTTCCACTGTATCTGCCTCTCTTATTGTGTCCTTGGGAAAGACACTTCACCCACCTTGACTGCTGCCATTGCTCAGAAAGGCTGATGACGCAACATCTTTGGGGCACAGTGAGTCTGTAACTGTGGCTATAAAAAAGTAACTTGCCTTTATCAGAATGTGAATGTGTTCTTGAATGACTATGTTGAATCCTATTCAAGTCTGGTTTTGATTCTAAAAATATGGATCATTTTGTATCCCTGTAAATTGCCTAAAGAATTTCATTGATATGTACTGACCTGCAAAAACAAAGAAAGACAGATTAGTACCGTTAATTGGAGAAATGAAGAGGGGAAAGGGGGAGAAAACACCCGTTTTTGATGTACCCATGTTAGAGAACAGATGTATTGAATAAAAAAAATTATTATATAGTCCTACTCTGTTGTTTAAATGTATTATTAGCTTTAATAATAATAATACATTTAATTATATAGTTCTACTCTGTTGTTTAAATGTATTATTAGCTTTTTCTCTTGTTTATATGATTTCTTGTTTACTAATAGATTTTAATTCATCTGTAATTTAACAGACCTTCCTCCAGTTTTTACTGCTCTTATCCACTCAGTATACCACTGAGTGTACTCAATCATTACAGATCAGTATTACAGAATGACAGAATGTAACCTAATTTCTACCACCTAACAAGTTGATCTTCTCAGTCCAGTTGAGTTCTAAATAATTCTAGATTAGTGTAATTCTTGGAGTACTGATATAATGTTTTATATGTGTGTGTTTTGTTCTTTTGCTTTGTTCTTGTGAGTAATATTGTTTCATGTGGATTTTGGAAACTACTGCAAGCAAATTGTGCCCCAGGAATAATAAAGTATTTGAATTCAATTCAAGTCTGTTCAGCTATGCTTCTCTCCTAAACGAAAGAACTAAACTAACTGATGTTACTGTTAACTTTCTACTATTTCTTCAACTTAGAAAAATTATTCTTGGTTAAGAACTCCTGGATCTTTTGCTGCTCTGTCATCTTAAACTCCCATTCTCCTGAGCCTGGCAACACTAATCAGATACTCCCACAGCATCCTTCCTGATGAAAAGGAGTTGTCTTACTCATAGTCACATCATGCAAGCTCAGTATGCTCATTCAGGAGAATGGATTATTGCAAAGTTGGTGACTTGATATATCTGCACGGGTTTCCATGCTGAAAGGTTTTTGTACATGACTCTGTACCTTCTAAATAGTTTATATTTAACTTCTGCAAATTTCTTCGTGTCCTATATGCAAGTATCCAAAGTTTTTGAAAAAATAACATCTCCTAGGTAACCCTAGACACATGTAATAAACATAAATGGTCATTAATTAAAAGGTGTGGACTTTATATTTAATATGTTTAGTAAAGAGTAATTTGTGAATGTTTTAGGTAAAAGGTAGTTTGTTGTTTGAAATACAGATTGGTGGGAAAGTATACTGCTTAAGCTGCTTCTCCCTGTGGTGAAAGACATTGGGTAAGTCAGATAATGCTTATTGTTGGCTGATGACCTCACCCAAAGTTACTTACAGAAATGCTTATGGGTGTATACTCTGAGTGGTGAGACTGGTTAGAACAGTTGGAGTTGACAGTAAAGGAAAATCAATGATTAGAGAGTCAAATTGAGAATTATGTCTCCTTTGTTGGCAAGTTTAATCAGGCTCTGTTCAACTGGCTACAAACAGCTTTGGCTTGTCCAAGGGATCAGGGGATGAGTTATTGTTTAGGGCAAGCTTTAAAACCTGTCAGTACTGGACAAAAGAAAATGAAATACCCATTATGGGATAAAAAACATTTCATATAGGAAAGGGGGTCTTTATTTATATTTCCCTTTTGGTGATATCTAGGTTAACTTATGTCAAGTCAAGTTAATTTATATAGTATATTTCAGCAACAAGGCAGTTCAAAGTGCTTTTCACTATAGGTTATAACATAGTAACAAGTTATGAAACATCAAGAAACATTGCATTTTGTCAAATGCCATAATCAAAATCATGAAGCAAATATACATCAAATATACAGATCAATGTTCCAGTTATTGTGAATCAAAAGCAACTCTAATCAGGTGAGTTTTTAATCTTAAAGTCAGGTCAGTGTGATGACCTGAAAAACACAAGGTATCTGGAGAAACTGTTGCTCTTCCCATTGAAAAAGTTGCTTTGGAACCTTTAACTGGCCATATATAACTAGCTAAGACAAAGGTGGGGTGGTGTTTTAATTCTTTTTGTAAAATTTGGGATCACTTTAAATTTAAATATAGAGGCAAGGGGCACAAGATGGTTGTGCTAGATATCTGGTGACAGCCTTATAGTACAAAGATGCTATTACTCCTCAGGCTGGAGCTTTCAATGTACGGTCACATCTAATAAATTAGTCTGAAATTATTTCAAAACAAATTGACCTCATGATTTGCTTTCTGTAATGTTCCTTCCATAAATTTGTTTAGTTTCTGTTAAATGACTAACAACCTTTAACAATACATTTATTGTGTCATTATGTTCATTATTACATTTTTCTCATTTCAAATATATAATGCTAATTTGTATTATTGCTATAACTATATTAAGTGGAAGAGGTTATGTTTTATTTTTAACGTATCTGAGGTAAATGGTTTTCTAGTATTAGAAAAAGAAAAAAGTCACATGGGTTTACTACGCTGACATCAAATAGTTTATGTTTGTACCACCTGAGGGAGACAAATCCCCACTAATAAAAGATCCAGTTGGTTCCCACTTAAAGCTGATTATCAGTTCCGCTTCCAGAACTGAACTTGGATCAGGAAAATAATTAAATAAAATGTTAGTTTGTGTTCACACTGGGAATCATGTGAAAGGTTCATATCTTCAGACATCATCACGTGATTTTTTTCTTTGACTCACTAGTTAGACCAGTCTGACCAGTCAGAGCATGTGTTGTTCACTGAGGCAAGAAGCAACCAAAAGCTCTAATCACTTCATCATTCCATCATGAACCATTTTATATCAACTTTTAATCTTTGTTATTAATATTTACTCAAACTCACAATGACATTCTATTTTCCATGTGTTTTTGGTGCTCAGAAAAACTTCAGGATGTCTATTTTTTATTTTGATATTAACTGACCTGACCTGCTACCCCTCCTACCTGTCCCGCCTCCATTACAGGCGCAGCTCCAATTCATTTCAGGAAGCAGCTAAACTCTGTCACAGTTGGTTGGGTCCACACTTCAACTCGTTGGACCATATGAACAAACTGTAAGTTTGATTTGTTTTATAATTGAACTTTGTCTTAACTATCTGTCCAGTTTGTTTCTGCTGTCTGATGTCTGGAAAACATGTTCACCTCTGGTTTAAGCACAAATCTTAACTTCCTTCCTTTACTTTCTGTTTGTTCCTCAGTTTCTTCATTTTTCAGGTGTTCAATTTGATTTAGCTTCAGTTTTTCTCCTCCCAGCAGCTGAGATCTAAAATGTGTCTTGGTTTGTATTTTGTGATTTATAATTCTCTGAAAACTAGCCAGTATAAATAAGTCTGATGTTCTGTACCACAATGATCCTTTGCTGTTTAATCTATCAGCTGAAATGGTTTCAAATGTTGAACTGAGTCAATGTGATGGATTGAAGCTTCCATAGTGAATCAGTGTCAGTGAATGAAAACTTTGTTCCATCTATGGCCTGACAGCTGATGCAGCTTCCTCTGACTGCATTCAACTGACACTGATATGAAACAGAGAAGAAGAGCCAATCAGAGGAGCAGCTGATCTTTTTCCAGCTCTAATGATGTAAACGATGATCAGAGTTGATCAATGATGTGTGTTTCCTCTGCAGGTGAAGGTAGAAAGTGTGTGTGAGCTGATGTGAATTCAGCAGCATGAATCAGTGTGAGGACAGAGAGGAGGGAGTCCCTCCCTCTAAAACCACTCTGTGTGGGGAAGATGAGAGCCAGAGCAAAGGTCAGAGGTGAGGTCACCATCTCTAAGTGTCCACAGCCCTTTTCACACAGCGTTCACACAATATCAGGGCCAAACAGACGTGGTGTTGAAGCTGCTGCTGCTCCTCTTTGGTGCTTCATCCAGACTGAACAGAGCAGCCCAGCATGGTGTCAGTGTTTCTTCCAGCCAGCAAGTCCATGTTGCAGAAGCAGCTGAGTGACAGCAGCCTGTTGGTTAGAGCTGTGGGCTTCAGCAAGTCCCACAGAAAAAAATCACCAAATTCCAACACATTTACAGCTTTTTTTAACCAACAGACCCCTGAAGAATTTGAACAAAGCGATATGTAGTATAGGTATAGCGCATAGGCTACTAGACAGGATTTGATTGACTCACTGTGTGAATCTGTCTACTCATGACAATATGAATTTAGTATGTGAACACAACACTGTGCATTTAAAATAGATACTGTTGTTCCTCACTATGGATATGTAAAAAAGTGAGGCTACATTGTGTTTAAATTGTGTAGTGCAGTGGTCCCCAACCCCCGGGCCGCGGACCAATTGGTACCGGGCGCGCAAGAAATAATTAAATACTTCCGTTTTATGTGTTGAGTCTGGAGGATCTTTTATTTTGAAAATCCTTTAACCGGATTCTGTCGGTTACATCTTGAGTGTCAACATTGAGCCCACAAGCAGCAGAATGAGTTAGAAACAGCAGCAACTGCCCCCCGGTCCTCAGGCAAATATGCGAAGTCTCGACAGGTCCGCGGCACTAAAAAGGTTGGGGACCACTGGTGTAGTGCATCATTTCTGCACAATTATTGTGTAGCATTCTGTATCTGCAAACAGAATAGCAAATTTTACTTTGTCCCATCTCTCTGTTTAACAAGAACTTACATCCGCTTAACAGCAACACTAACAAATTATATTTTAGCAGTTTTAATCATAGCTTCTTGAACCGATAAGCCCTGCCCACTATAAAAGTTTTCTGTTTTTTTAATTTTTTTTCTATAGGATGGAGAAAGTCACACTTAAAAATGAGAATGAATCCAAGGACCTGTCCTTCAAAAGCCATGATTCAAAGGATATATGGTGGGATTTTAAATCAGATCAACCTCCACCACCAGAGAGGTGAGCTGTATCCAACTGTTGCAACTATGAACACTGAGTCAGCTTGAAATGTTTTTATTCTGACCAGGTGGAAAGAACAGATGTTCTTGGAGGTGTCCTGGATTCTTCTATCTCATGTTTAACAGCTCTGGTCTTGTTGATTTTGGGCCTCATTGATTAGTCGCCTTCATTAAACCCTTTTCTCTTGTTAAAGTGAAATATTTGGCCTGAACTTATCTTACTCTGATAGGGTCACTGTTGCAGAGTACGTAGAGGAATGTTTATTTCAACTGAGATGGAAACAACAATAAAATTATGATAGAAATTGAGTTCATTCAAGTTTGTTTTCCCTGTGGTTTTACTTTGAGCCATTTTATTTTATTTTATTTTTTTTTTTTTTTTTTTTCTATAGGATGGAGAAAGTCACACTTAAAAGCAAGCATGAATTTAGGGACCTGTCCTTCAAAAGCCATAATTCAAGGGATATGTGGTGGGATTTTAAATCAGATCAACCTCCACCACCAGAGAGGTGAGCTGTATCCAACTCCTGCAACTATGAACACTGAGTCAGCCTGAAATGCTTTTATTCTGACCAGGTGGAAAGAACAGATGTTCTTGGAGGTGTCCTGGATTCTTCTATCTCATGTTTAACAGCTCTGGTCTTGTTGATTTTGGGCCTCATTGATTAGTCGCCTTCATTAAACCCTTTTCTCTTGTTAAAGTGAAATATTTGGCCTGAACTTAGCTTACTCTGATAGGGTCACTGTTGCAGAGTATGTAGAGGAATGTTTATTTCAACTGATATGGAAACAACAATAAAATTATGGTAGAAATTAGATATCATTCAATAGTTCATTTTCCCCGTGGTTTCACTTTGAGCCATTAATTTGAATATATATATATATATACAGTGTTGTTGCGCAACACCCCCCGCTGTAGCTAAGAACTGGCTTGAGCACTGCTTCCTCATGGACCCCTTTCTTCATCAGTAGTACTGTGTTGAAGTTCAGTACTTACTTTACAAAATCTTGGGCGTTGAATCTCAGCTTGATCCCCGTAGCTGCAGGCCGATCTTGAGCTTTAATCCAAACTCTCTGCCCTGTTTTCAGTGACACTTCAAGCTGCAACTTCCCTTTTCCTTCTCTAAGCAAAAAGGAGAAGTGTCTTCGCCTCCCTGCTTTCTGTGACGTGAACGGAGTTCCTCTGCAGGGGAAGACCTGCTCTTCTAGCAGTTGTCACTGTGTCCATCAGCACCAAGAGGTACTTCTCACCTCTCTTTCCTGTTGTCCCCATTGGCTCTGCTACATCCATGCAGACTGAACCCCATGGGACAGTGCTCTTGATGAACAAACCTTCCATCCGCTGCCCTCGGCGACCTGCGTTGTATTGACCACACACTTCACAGTCCCTCAGCACGCGTTGGACTTGTTTCACTGGGATCCAAAGATCTTGCTCCTCCAGCTCCTTACGGGTAGGTCGCACGCCTGCATGTCCAAGGGCCTCATGCACGCTCCGCACGACCTCGACCACGTACTCTTCTGGGACCTCCCGTCCTCTGGGAGTACTGTCCCACTTCTCGGTACCGACAAAGACGATCTTCCTTTGTTGGACATAACAGTCCACTTCATCATTCCCACGCCAATGAGCTCCCTCATGCGTGTGTGCTCTTTGATGCTCAACTTCTATCTCCAACTGCATTTTTAGCTCAGCAATCTTTTTCCACAAATCTTTGTGTGCCACGGGCTTGCCCTTTGCAGTCTCGAAACCATTTTCTTCCCAAATGGCCAAGTCCTCTCTAAGGGCTTGAGCACAGTAGTAACTGTCGGTTACTAACCTGGCACTCTTGATTTTCCTTTTCACCAGCTCCAGCAATCCTTCCAGTACTGCTGTTACTTCTCCGGCTTGAGCACTACCGGGAGCTTTTCCTTTCTGACGGCATTTCTCTCTGCCATCCTGCTTCAGAATAAATCCCCAGTATGCCGACTGGTCGGACCCCTTTCTGGATCCATCGGTGTAGATTGTCCATTCCGGTTGTTCTGGCTTCTCAGATGTCTCTTGCGGTCGTTTCTTACTGGTGGGTTGTGCTGGCCCAATTTCAAGCTCCGGGTCCAGCAGGATGTCTTTAACCATGTCTGCGTCTGTGTGATGATGTCAGCTGCTGGTGTTTGTTCCTCTGTTGCCGGATGTCTTCTCGATGGCTGCAGTGCAGGACGCGGTGTGCTTCCTCATCCATCGTCGGCTGATGACACCTTTCTCCGTCTCCTCTGCATGGTTGCTGGCTGGTCTGGTCAGCATTACATCACGAACCACTCCAGCAAGAGTGAGCCAGCTTTCCTTTGTCAGGGGTTGATGTTTCAGTTCCTCATTCTTGGAACCAACTTCCCCACTTGCTTCAGGTCTGAGTCACAGTAGCTGTGTAGAAGCTGATGCAGTTCTGTTGAGGTCTCCTCCTTTTCCAAACGATCTGGACGGCCGGCTTCCTCCGGTTTCTTCCCCAGATTTTCCTCCTCGAAGTGATCATCCATCACTCCGTTTCTCTGTCGGTTCGAGTTGTCTATCCCCCAAAGCCTCTCTTTAGCCTTCGAGCAGGGATGGGTCTAGACTATGTTGGCTACTAGCTTCACTGTCTGGATCCGGTCATTTATCCTCAGTAGGAGCCTTCCCTCACCTGTATGCCATACAGTTACTGCAAGGGTTGTGACTGACGGCCTTATCAGTCACCATTAACTCTATTCCTTAAGAGTTAACAAACCAAGTGAGCTATTCAGATCCTCACATCTGTTTTTACTAACTTGGCCATAGGGCCCTCCTACTCCGTTGGACTGGGCCCCACGTTGGGCGCCACTTGTTGTTGCGCAACACCCCCCCCCTCCTTTCTGTCTCTACTCTCTCACTCTCGTACTTCCTCTTCTGAGAGGGGAGATGTGCTACCAGCTCTCCGTCTAACGGGTCCGTTGAGTTTCCTAAATCTGCTGGGATTTACCCTGTCCAGAACTGAAGTAAACTCTGTTTAAGCTGGTTTCGAGAAACGATTCGCCTGGTTATCTGACGGCCTACATCCAGGTGTCCCACCCTTCTTCCCCCTGTGAATTAGCCAGACTGAGCAGCCTACAGCCAACTAGTTTCACAGAGCACACCTGTTAACGGTCGCTCGTTCTCTATTTTACAACTTGCATTTGTTATTGAACCAGGTAGGTTTTAGTGACTCGGGCGAGTCCCAAGGATGAGGTTTTAAATATGGGCTACCAGCAACCTAAAAACATTTTCCACCTCTTCCTCTCCAGAATCAAACATCACAGCTATTTTACAACCATCAAAGAACTTTAAGGTGACTCATTAACTGAATGTCCACAACATCTTTAGATTTTCTTTATGCTAAATATTTTATTAGTAAGGCATTTTTGCAAGGGTCAGTACAGCTTAATTCAGTAGCAGAAATAATCAAATAAGTAAAATCAATCATCTAGTCTATCTTTCCCTACTGCTGACACTGAGAACTAAAAAAGGGAACCTTTGAGAGAGACGGACAGAGTTTGGCGCCTCGAACCCCAGACCTGGCACGATGATGAAGAAGGTGTTGCAACAGGAGGAAGATGTTGATCGATGAAGGCCAGGATCTCCGCAGGTCTGATGAGCCTCCTCTCCGCATGGATGCTGAGGTCACACAGGACTTGGTGCTGGCAGGAAAAAAGGCACCAGTTCTTCTTCCTTGTCTTTGTCTTCATCTTTGTCTTTGGGGTCTGAACCCAGCCGATGAGAGAAGTGCGATTCGAAGCCACAGATTGTGGGCCAGACGGGTTGGTCTCCATGTGCAGGACAGTCTCCGGCTCCGTGGCCCCGGCTCTTCTTCAGCTGCAGAGTTCTTTGTCCATCTCGATCTTGGCTCGAAGCTGCCCGGAGGATCCAACGAACGGTTCCTCTTTTGCACCCACCTTATATAGGGTTTATCTGTCTGCTTAGACAGATGATCTCATATCCGTCACTGTCTTAAGAGACATCATGTCATGATGTCTGTGCCAATGTCTCAGGGTTGCTCAACCTCCTGTGTCCCTTGCCTGCACAACCTTTCACCTACTCTCTACCTCCAACATATCAGTGATGTTTAATTGCAGTTACACCTTTTTACACCATTTCAAGTTTAATGTCAAAATCACATTTATATCACATTTATTTTCTTTAGCTTCTCTGATTTAGCATTCATTTATAATTTTATAACCATAACTTATATCACATTTATTTTCTTCAGCTTCTCTGATCTATCATTCATTTATGATTTTATAACCATAACTTATTAATTATTCTTATTATAATCTTAATGTGAGTTATTACAGATGTTTTTCTGAAAAGAAACCAAGAATAATACATGATTCTAATTATTTACTACTAAAGTTACAGTTACTTGTTTTTCTTGTAGTTCCCACAAATATAAGTGTATTATTACAAGTAAACCAATATTCATATAAGTATTTTACTTTGAATCTTATCCAATTACTAATAATGTTTAGATTTAATTTTTTAAAACTTTCATGCTTTAAACTAAGAAATAGTCTCAGCTATTTTTATAAATCTGCAGGCTGGAAACTTCCTCTTTTTCCAGGAAACCTGCTTTTCCTGTTTAATGAATCTCTCTGACTGACTATGATTTTTTATGATTAGATAGAAAAAAGTAGAATTAAAGCAAAGTTTGCATGAGACAAAAACAACACACACAACTAGATTTATTTTATTGACACTTAAGTCTAATGTTGGGCCTTGATGTCACTTGAGTGATTCATTTTAAAGATAACTTTATTTATTATTACTGTTAAACTAAAATCTCCAGCATGGGGAAGTGGGATGAGCTCGGATTTTCTTGACAACAGTATATATAGTACAGACCAAAAGGTTTGGACACACTTTCTAATTGAATTCAATGAGAAGGTGTGTCCAAACTTTTGGTCTGTACTGTATATCCCTTCATGGACATTTATTATTTGTTTGTGAGTGAAATGTGCGTGTGCAGGTCTGTGTGGCTAGATACTATGTGAGCAGATATTTCATGGTTTATCCACAGAATGAGCCAGAAGATATCAGAGATTCCCAGTGGTCCATCTGGCCCCCCGTATCAAACACAGCTGGACTCCATATTTATGGTCTGTACAACAACTACTTTTCCATGCGTTCTTGGCACAGTATTCTCCATGCTGCACAGACTGACCAGAGGGCTGTCAGTCTGTGCAAGAAGTAACAGATACATTGGCTGCATGATTTTAGCTTGAGTTCTTCATTTATTATTTTGTTCCAGTTACTGAAGGAAAACATTGTCACTTTTGTGACGAATGAGTTGAAGAAGATCCAGAAGGTTTTGAGTCCAGAAGACCCAGAATGGTCAGAGTGTGAGAGAGATGATGAGGAGTTAGAAGGTGAGAATGAAGAGCAGAGGAAGAGTAGCAGAGAGGCAGTGATGAAGATCACAATGAACTTCCTGAGAAGGATGAAACAGGAGGAGCTGGTTGAGCGACTCCAGCGCAGTAAGAGAATCTATACCAATATTTAACCTGATAATTCAGTCACTTATTCAATCAAGTATTGATGTCTGTGGAATAAGATATTAAATAGACCATCAGTAACTGTTTCCATAAATAATTGTCTTTTCACTCAGAACATCTTACTGCAATTGGTCAACATAAACTAAAATCCAGTCTGAAGAAAAAGTTCCAGTGTGTCTTTGAGGGAATCGCTAAAGCAGGACGTCCAACCCTTCTGAACCAGATCTACACAGAGCTCTACATCACAGAGGGAGGGACTGGAGAGGTCAATGATGAACATGAGGTCAGACAGATTGAAACAGCATCCAGAAAACCGCACAGACCAGAAACAACAATCCGACAAGAAGACATCTTTAAAGTCCCACCTGGAAAAGATCAACCAATCAGAACAGTGATGACAAAGGGAGTGGCTGGCATTGGGAAAACAGTCTTAACACAGAAGTTCACTCTGGACTGGGCTGAAGACAAAGCCCACCAGAACATCCAGTTCATATTTCCATTCACTTTCAGAGAGCTGAATGTGCTGAAAGAGAAAAAGTTCAGCTTGGTGGAACTGATTCATCACTTCTTTACCGAAACCAAAGAAATCTGCAGCTTTGAGCACTTTCAGGTTCTGTTCATCTTTGATGGCCTGGATGAGAGTCGACTTCCTCTGGACTTCCACAACAAGGAGGTCCTGACTGATGCTACAGAGTCCAGCTCAGTGGATGTTCTGCTGACAAACCTCATCAGGGGCAAACTGCTTCCCTCTGCTCTCCTCTGGATAACCACACGACCTGCAGCAGCCAGACAGATCCCTCCTCAGTGTGTTGGCATGGTAACAGAGGTCAGAGGGTTCACTGACCCACAGAAGGAGGAGTACTTCAGGAAGAGATTCAGAGATGAGCAGCAGGCCAGCAGGATCATCTCCCACATGAAGACATCACGAAGCCTCCACATCATGTGCCACATCCCAGTCTTCTGCTGGATCACTGCTACAGTTCTGAAGGATGTGCTGGAGATCAGAGAGGGAGGAAAGCTGCCTAGCACCCTGACTGAGATGTACATCCACTTCCTGGTGGTTCAGACCAAAGTGAAGACAGTCAAGTATGATGAAGGAGCAGAAAAAGATCCACACTGGAGTCCAGAGAGCAGGAAGATGATTGAGTCTCTGGGAAAATTGGCTTTTGATCAGCTGCAGAAAGGAAACCTGATATTCTATGAATCAGACCTGACAGAGTGTGGCATCGATATCAGAGCAGCCTCAGTGTACTCAGGAGTGTTCACACAGATCTTTAGAGAGGAGAGAGGGCTGTACCAGGACAAGGTGTTCTGCTTCATCCATCTGAGTGTTCAGGAGTTTCTGGCTGCTCTTCATGTCCATCTGACCTTCATCAACTCTGGTGTCAACCTGATGGAAGAAAAACAATCAGCTATCCCTACATTGTTTAACAAATCAAAAATAATATCTCTACACCAGAATGCTGTTGACCGGGCCTTACAGAGTTCAAATGGACACCTGGACCTGCTGCTCCGTTTTCTGCTGGGACTTTCACTGCAGACCAATCAGAGACTCCTTAAAGGTCTGTTTACACAGACAGGAAGTTGTTCTCAGAGCAATCAGAGACTTTTACAAGGTCTGCTTGTACAGACAGGAAGTAGCTCTCAGACCAATCAGAAAATAGTTCAATATATCAAGGAGAAGATCAATGAGAATGTGTCTGCAGAGAAAAGCATCAATCTGTTCCACTGTCTGAATGAACTGAATGATTGTTCTCTAGTGGAGGAGATCCAACAGTCTCTGAGTTCAGGAAGTCTCTCAACAGACAAACTGTCTCCTGCTCAGTGGTCAGCTCTGGGTTTCATTTTGTTGTCATCAGGAGAAGATCTGGATGTGTTTGATCTGACGAAATACTCTGCTTCAGAGGAGGCTCTTCTGAGGTTGCTGCCAGTGGTTAAAGCCTCCAACAAAGCTCTGTAAGCAACCAGGGGCGGTTTTTTGTTTATCTGTTGAAATAAGTTTGACTATTTATATTTAATCAGGAGGATATTAAAACATATTTAATTTAACTTTAATATAGCCACTGTTGTAAGCTTTGAAATTGGCATTTAAATCAAAAGATTCATATTGATATAAAGACCCGGCCATTCTTTAGTAGCTGGGCAAAAGTTGTTCCAAAGCCACTCCTTTGTTATTTAGCTGTGTGCTTAGGGACATTGTGTTGTTAGATGGAGAACCTTCAGCCCATGGAGGTTTACGTGCAGATTCACTTTAGAAGGTTTTATATGGAATGCTTTAAGTGGCATGCCTATTTGAAAACATAATGTTGGTTGGGAAAAAACTACTTTACACACACTTTTTGGCAATAACTCCAAGACATCATTGGAAAAGAGATGACTAAAAATTTTACTTGACCAAACTGTTTACTTCATTCATAATTCTAAATGTGAAGCACTATGCTAACTTAATTTTATTTTTATTTTGAATCAACTAGTCTAGGCAAAAGTTAATTCATTGATTAAACATCAGTCTTACCTTTTTATTGTCATTCTTCAGACTGAGTAACTGCAACCTTTCAGAGAGAAGCTGTGAAGCTCTGTCCTCAGTTCTCAGGTCCCAGTCTTCAAGTCTCAAAGAACTGGACCTGAAAAACAATAGTTTGAAGGATTCAGGAGTGAAGCTTCTATCTGATGGACTAAAGAGTCCATACTGCAAACTAGAGAAACTAACGTAAGTATCAGAAACCAGGATCTGACTTCCTAAGCTTGTTCATAAAGGATTTCTCTATGTATAATACATAACATTTATATGTTCTACATAAATGTTATACACGTTGTGTAAATTTTTCACTCATTTCTCCAGAAAAATTATAAAAATGAACTTGTGAGGTGTCATTGTTTTACAGTATATTGTCTTCTTAAACAGTGCATGAATAGTGTGAAATAAAAAACAAAACACTAATAGATTTTAGAGTTTTAGAAAATAGAACTCTGCCGATGAACATAAAGGATAGATTTTGTCAACAACATAAAAAAATCAAGCGTAGAGTTTTTTAGACTTTCTCTCTCAAAAATCAACCCAACCTTCACTATATAGAGTATCAATATTTTTGCAATATAGAGTACAAGAATATTAAATCATGTTTGTTGATTTCTGTTATTGCAGCTTGTCAGGCTGCCTGATCACAGAAGATGGCTGTGCTTCTCTGGTATCAGCACTCAAATCAAACACCCATCATCTTCAAGAGTTGGATTTGAGCTACAATCACCCAGGTGACTCAGGAGTCAATATGCTTTCGGCTGGACTGAGAGATCCACATTGGAGACTTGAAATGCTAAGGTATGGCAAAACCTTAGCCATACCGCTGAAGATGACAGGCTTGTTCTTCTTGTCACTGAAGTATTTTTTCTTTTATGTTGGATAAAATATTGACAGTAATAGTTACACATGCAGTAGCTTTTTTTCTGCCGCTACAAAAACAGAAAAACTCACAGTCTCCAGGAGTGCTGTATTTTCCGGACTATGGACGCACCCACAAAGTTTTTTGGAAAAAACTGCAAACATACATATATAAGCCACACCGGGCTAAAAGCCACTGATATCTCCACCGCTCTCGGTTTTCCACAAGGACTCACAGAAGGGCTGCGTCCTTAATAAATCTGCTATTAAGGACGCAGCCCTGCGTCTCCAACTCCGAACCGTGAATTCGTTCACGCCGAGCTTATGTGCAGCAGCTATCGATCTGTACTGCCAGATTGATAGCCTTCAACTTAAAAGCGGCATCATATAAACTTCTCCGTGTTGTTTGCATGATGAAGGGGTATGAGTTTAAAATCATGCCTGCTGCTAGCACATGCTTGTTCTAAATAAAAATCAGCACTTTTTTCTTTGATTTTCAATTTTGACTTCCAATTATTCACTTCCTGCTAAAGAGCCCCGTGGCAGTTGAAGAAAAATACACAGAAAAGCCGCACCGGGCTCTGAGCTGCTTGGTTCAACGCGTGGGGGAAAAACAGCGGCTTATAGTCTGAAAAATACGTTAGTACTTTCCCATTGGACAGAAAATATATTTAGACCTACATTGTGTCGAACATCTTTTTTAGCTTTAAATAAAGGATTAAATTTTTTTCTGTGCAGAGATATTTCAAGTACATCTTTTGGCTTTACACCAAGGGCAGAAACAAAGAGAATCTGGTACATTAGTCAAACGCTTTTTATATGACAAACTTAAGCTAAGCTGAGTTTGTATGTCGATTCATAGTGTAAAATTATGGAACAAGTTAAATGAGGAGTTAAAACAAAGTCAAAATTCAATGCAATACAAAAGGAAATATAAGTAGGTCATTTTCACAAGATATAGAAATATGGGTGAGAGTAAATTGAGGCTAACGCATATGAGTGTGTGGGGGTATGGATGTATGGATGTATATATTTAGACATGATAAATGGAAAATTAATCAGCCTATGTTTATTTTTTTTATTTTTTTATTTGGATTAATAATGAGGGTCCATCTGAAAATAGGCCATGAGTCTATCATGCTTTCTATCATGTTCAAATAAGTACAGTAAATAAAAAAGTTATTGCAGCATAATCTAATAATTCATAGATTAATTGGGTTAGTTTTGCATTATTCACATGTAGATTTTCACTGTGAGTAATGTGATTTTAGTTATTTAAAAATGTATTTTACTGTGGTTCAGAGGAATTTACTCTGACTCAGTAACACAAATTTTCATAATTTGTGTTACAGCAAACTATAGCAAACATAATCTGCTATGTTTTAGCTTTTTCTGAGACCATGACTATACTTATATGATTATACAGCTTAGCTGCGAATAACAATTGTCCTTGAACTCTCACTGCATCATATTTGTGCTTGACAAATACATGAACAAGAAAAGGAACTAGAACATTTTTTATGAGAGCCATGTAATGACCATGTTTGCATGTTGAAAGAGACTTATGCTTACTCATCCTTTTCTCTTTCAGGGTGGAGCCTGCTGGTAACCGATATTTAAAACCAGGTCCATGGAGGTGTAAGTTTATTTCTGTTGTTGATTCATGACATAAAAGCAACTCCTACACAACCACATTCGTTGTTTGTGATATATCAAAGTATCAATAAACCAGTAACTGTACTCAAATTGTTTTTTCTCTCCATCAGATTCATGTCAGCTGACATTTGACCGAGACACAATAAACCAAAACTTCCAACTTTCAAACAACGACAGGAAGGTGACAGATATGCAGAAGGCTCACTCAGATACTGATTATCTAGACAGAAGAAATATTCCTCAGCTGCTGTGTAGAAATGTTATCAGTGATCGCTGTTATTGGGAGGTTGAGTGGAGAGGAAAAATAGAGATATCAGTAACTTATAGAGGAATCCGTAGGAGAGGACTTACTAATGACTCTGTGTGTGCAAAGAGTGATGATTCCTGGAGTTTGAGCTGCTCTGACGACGGTTACACTGTCAGTCATTATAAGAACAGGAAGCTCCTTTCATCATCCTCTTTTTCCACTGTTTCTAACAGAGTAGCCGTGTATGTGGACTGTCCTGCTGGCAGTCTGTCCTTTTACAGAGTTTCCTCTGACTCTCTAATCCACCTCCACACCTTCAACACTACATTCACTGATACCTTGTATCCTGGATTTACAGTCCTACCGGGTTCCTCAGTGTTCCTGTGTTGAGAATTAATTTCTTGACTTCCATACCATACTTGATGGTTGACATACAAATTGTTCATTTGTTTTCAAGTCAAGTTACTGCGGTTGTGACATATTTAGGTTTTGAGGTCCAAACGAGTGATACGCCTTCCACAGCCAATTCTTAAGGCTAACTGTAGACTGATAACAAATTAAGAACTTGACAACTTATGATCATGCTTAAAATGCTGTCAGGGTGGTTTATAAATGAAAATACTATATGGTTATTTATTTTTGTTATGCGGATCAGAATTATATATCTGTAAACTACATTTTACATAAACAACAGTTCTCTTTTACTCCAGTCTTGGACTTCACTTGTTCTGTATTGTTAAAAATGATCTGTGTTCCCACTTGTGTTTTACTGTAAGATGTTGACTTCTGATGCTCTCTGTTCTTATCTATAGGGCATCATGAATATATGTGCAGTGCTATGAAAATTAACTTCAATCCAGATTTCTTCTTCTCTAACTTTCCTGTCTAACTTAAATGTTCCAAATCATCAAACAAATTTTTTATAACAGACATAAATAGAAAGTAAATGACAAAAGATTATTTCATTTATTACAGGAAAAAAGCTTGGGAAAAATGGGTGTGAATAGAACTTATTTAATCATTTTCATTCTCCTTCCTATTATTCTTAACATCAATATTTTCATGATTCCTGCGTGAATTTATACAACTCAAAAAGTCTTTAAACAAACAAGTTCATGTACATATACCATAAATATACACAATCACAAGTGCTTACACACATAGAAAAGTATTTTGTTCCTTATAACAGTAGGAGTGTAACAGGTAAACATTTTATGGTTGCAAACCCGACTAAAAACCCACCTGTTTAGGATTGTATTTGAAACGTAATCAATTACAAATTTATTGATGGAACTTGACTTAATGTCATGTTTTGATTGTTGATTCTATGTTGCATTGTGTTTCTGTGTTTGTAATGATGTAAAGCACTTTGAAATGCCTTGCTGCTGAAATATGCTATACAAATAAAATTTGATTGATTGATTGATTGATTGATTGATTGATTGATATAAACATACTGAGCATGAAGTGCATAACAGAAGTTAAAGCTAAACTTCTTCATGCTACAGATTAACTGAATACATGTTGTAAGAACAAATTAAAAGAGAAAACGTTAAGCTCTTTATTCCATGTAAAGCAAACTAGAAGCTGTAGGTCTAGATTTTATTTTATGCATTTTTCATAGTTATATCTACTTTACTTAATGCTGTGTTTTGATTGTTGATTCTATGTTGCATTGTGTTTCTGTGTTTGTAATGATGTAAAGCACTTTGAAATGCCTTGCTGCTGAAATGTGCTATACAAATAAAATTTGATTTGATTTGATATCATCACATTTTGTTTACATCAGGATTATGCAACAGGCCTCAGAGGGACATAAAAACCTGTTTAACATTCCAAGAGAGAAATCCTACATGTGAGTTTACAAGAACCTGGGAAGAGGTCACACTGCTGTAATATAGAAAATGGAGGATTTGCAAATTTTAAGCCTAATCCAACCAAACAGTTAAAAGTCACAATAACCCAAATTCTACCACTAAATAATTTCCCGATAAAGAGAAAATTGCTGATGTATGTATCCTCCTCTCAATCTGAAGGAAATTTAGGATTTTTTTTCCCTTAATAATCTCCATGACAGACAGACTGGTGAAGAAATTTACCCAAAACCAACATAGTCAATGTTTATTCATGCATAACAACGTTTGAACTGGACTTCCTGAGTAGCTGAGCGTAGACTCATTATTGTGGTGATATAGTTCTAATGTAAACGATTACACATCATAGGAAAACAGAATATTTCAGCCTGATGTTCACACCTGTAGGTCTTGTTACCCCATGGGACACGGATTAACCATTCCTCACATCATGCACAACTATCCGTATGAATTTGGAGACTTTTCTTTCTCATTTGCCAAAGTTACATTGTGAAAACAGTTTTGCTACCACCAAATTAACATTTAGATTTGGATTTTGTATGAATTCAACTTGGTGAATATTTCTGTTATTTTTTTAAGTAAAGCTAAATGCTCTTTTTGAAACCAGAAACTCTCCATGAGTGCTTTTTATTTTGAATGCGTTGAGAACCTCCTCTTCGGAAACTACTCCGACATTCATTTCTTTGGAGCTCGTTATGATGCAAGAGTAACCATGGCAACTTGTGCCTTTTTTCTCCTCCATAAAAGCAACAATAAAGGTGTTTACTATTTATTGCTATTTACTATTTACTGAATAAAGTGAGATACTACCACATGCTTTAAGCTTACTTTATTAGTAGTCTTCAAAGACAGGGTACAAATAATCACCTTCGTCTGTAACTTTCATTCCAGCTGGTTCTGTTCAAATACAAGAGCAGGAAAGTTCAAAGGTAAAAAACACAACCATGCTACAGCTAATAAAACAGATATACAAGTAAAGTAAAAAATAGAATCTCTTTAGCGCAGATTTACATTTTTACAAACCGTAATGTAAAATAAGCAGGGATTTTTCTGCTGGTGTTTTTGAACGAGGGATGTTTCGGCATTTTAACCTGTAAATATCTCCTGGGTTCAGGTCGGCTTCATGGGGAGGAAGTTCTAGTTCATAGTTCTGTTTGTGTGATTTTAAATGGTCATCTATAGGGAAACCGTGGCAACAGTGTCCCTGTCAACAGCAAATGAATCGGTGGATCGATCGTGTGTTCTGGATCCTGGTCAGCCAAATTATGTTAAATGCACAGGAGCAGTGATCTCTTCTTCTACCATGTGACCTTTCTGAAGAAGTCTGGCTCACCGAGAGGCATTAGAGAGAAGAAATCATCTGGATAATGAATGTCTTTTATTGTTGCATTCTGTCCTTTAGTGTCCTCTTTCTTGTTTCACATTTATTCAGTCATGTTTTCTGCCTTCAGGATTACTTCATCATTCGTTCCCATCCCTTCTTTCTCTGACTCTCCTGTCTCTGGTCCAGGACTGGATGGCAGCAGCTCCACATCCTTGGAGCTGCTTGTGCTGGCTGCCCTGGCGATCCTGGTGAGGGTCTGCTCATAGGGCGAGGGCAGGTAGACCATGAGGAACACCCCATCTGACACATCCTGTTCAGAGCTGCTACTGGGAAACTGGCCCCTGCTGCGGCGCAGGGAGGACAGCAGCTCACAGTTCCTCTCCGGGTCCTGCAGATCTTCCAGGGCGATCACGTTGGCCAAATCCAGCTTCCCATCCAGACGGAAGCCCCGCCGGCGCCGACAGATCAGAAAGCCAAGGATGCTCACCAAAAGGACGAGGAAGGAAGCCGTTCCTATGACGATGTAGGTGATGAATCTGGTGCTGATGATGGCTTCACCTGAACCTTGACCCTAAGAGCCAGACACAGTTAGGACCAGAAAATAATCACACACACATAAATACACACATGTCCACCCCTGCATGCATTCATCTGTCTGTCTGATAAACAGAGAGGCAACATCTGGCCACTGGAGGGCGCTGTAGGTCAAAGATTTACTTTGTCCTCTTTAAAAGATGTTAATCTGCATGTGTGAACTGTGAGGATTACAAGAAGAACAGCTGTTCTTCTTTATGATTTCCTAATTGATTTAAATGTTGATGGTGTTCTGATTGGTAGAAAAAGAAAAAGAAATCTTTGTCTTGATGTTGAGTAAAACTGTAAAACATGGTATGAATATGTGTCTAAATTATGCTTTAAAAATGTTTTAATTATAAAATTATTTTTACAAACTAGGAAAGAGAACCATTTACTTGAATTAAGTTTGATTTAAATATATATTGTTGAGGATAAACTTTAGCTGCCACAGATATTTATATGTAAAAACAAATTTGTTTAAAAGTCCCAGAGTAATGTAACCAGCCTGGTTAACTGTGACATTTAAAATAGGAGATATTTTATGTGTAAATGTGACTATGATATATGTATTTTTAAAGTAAATGTGTCTGCTCATTCTGCTGCCTTGATTTTCTGAAACCAGAACCAAACAGATAAAAAAAAAAATTGTTCAGATGAGCAATATTTTGAAATAGTAACACAAACTGCTCTACAGGAAACTGCAGAAGTAAAAAGTTTTAATCTTTATCAAAATTGGAGAATTTTTCTTTCCTAATTAAACCTGAAAAGCTCATCTGAAAATAAAAGCTTACATGCTTAGTTGTGGTTCATTAGGATTTTCCCCCTTTTTTCATTCACAACACCACCTGTGTGGAGCAGAAGCAGCAGTGCGTCGCTCCGACTGCATGGACTCACCGTAGCCTGTCTGTCGGTGGACGGCAGCGGTGATGGGACAGTGGACCAGTCCAGAGAGTCCCGACCTGCAGGTCCAAACCTCATCCAGCTGCTCTCCAGCAGAGACCGCATGGTGGGCTGGAGGAGGATCCAAAGTCCTGCTGAAACCAGAGGCCACAAGCAGACAGAAAGTAAAGGTGGAGCAAAGAGGCGCAGCGGAGGAGCTGTCTGCTCACAGCTGATGGTTTCACTGAGAGTGGCGCCGAAGTGATCAGGCTGAAATAAAAAGTGATGAGTGGGAGGGGAGAAATGAGGGCAGCAGACAGAGAGAGAGCATCCAGAGGAGGAGAGGAACAGAGACGTCACTGGTTCTGATGGGCAGATCATCAGAACAACAACACAGCTGGACTCTTGATTCAATTCGAGTTTCATCCTGATCAATCAATGCAAATGATCCACTTTAAACAAAAATCTGATGTTTTGAATTGCAGAAAGTTCAGAAATAATCCAGTCCTGTAATAGAAAGGCTCCAAACTCAGAGAAAGAGGCAGATTTGAATCAAAACAGACAGTTTTAATCTGGATCTTTTATGATCTTTGATAAAAGCAACAACAGTTTGTTCAAATTTATTGAGCTGAAAACTCAACGGTTTTGGTTCTGCTGGAGGTTTCTTCCTGTTAAAGGGGAATCTTTCCTCTCCACTGTCGCTACATGCATGATTGGTATGAGGAACTGCTGCAAAGTCAAGGACACAACGCTGGTGTCTGTCTACTGTCGCTATGTCCAGGAGCGGATGCTGCAAATCAATGACTCAATCAATCTGCTGGGTTTCCTTAGATCAGGGCCAGAGTCCTACAACTTTTAGATGTGTCCCTTATCCTACACACTTGACCTAAATCACAAAACTGTCTCACAAGCATCCAATCACGCTCTGCAGAGCTCTGCTAATGAGCTAATATTGGACTCCAGTGTGCTGAAGCAGAAAGACATCTAAAGGTCGCAGGACTTAAGGACTGCTGCTTGAGACCAGTGTCTTAGATAGAAAACTTGTTAAACTACTTTGAGTATTGAACTGAACTTGATGGACTGTTTGATGATAACTTTTTTCTGTAAAGTGCCTTGAGATGCTGTGTTGTGAATAATGATGCAGCTTTAGCTTTCAGCTCCATCCATGTTTTCTGTCCTGATACGTCTGAGTTCCAGTGATCATGAATAAGATCCTTTCAGCAGAGCTGAACCTCCCTAAAACATTGGTCAGACTGCGTCAGAGACGAGGTGAGCAACGTCTGCAGACTCCTGGTCGCCTCTCTTCAGATACAATCAAAGGAAAGGAGAGTCCAGAGCTGAGAAGGACTCAGGTAAGGAGCAGAGTACTCCTTCCAGGACCAGGACCAGTTTGGAATCATCCAGGAGGAGATGGGAGAAAGAAATGATGTGACCTGATCTCAAAAGGAGGGATGGATGTGAGTTCCTGAATAATTATTCAGGGCATCATTTACATAAGACACTGAGGGGAGTTTAAAGAATCTTGCTGAAATATTTGAATAAAAAATGTAATTATTATCCTTATATTTCAAAATACAGAACAAGACAGAAAAATCTCTTACTACTTTCTGCACCTCATAAAGCTTTATTCTTTCAATTGTAGATTTATAGAAATCTAGAAATAAAGTTTTTCTTTCTTTATTGGATGAGATTAAAAGATTACAAACATGGTGTAGATTAGAAAGACTCAAAATACCAGTTTGGTTGGTGCAGCATGTTTCTGACCCCTCTGTACCGGAACCGTCCACTTCAGAAACTGTGCCACATGTCTGGGTCACATAAATACTTTCTCTGGCCGTGTCAAACGCCAGGTCAGCTGCATCAAAGCTGCTTTAACTGCTCCGCTCCTCGATTACCAGACAAACAGCTTTCCTTCCTGTAATCAGAACCGTCATCTATCAATGACACAGCCAATCATGAAACAGTCTGCTGCATCTGCCCAGCAGCACAACTAAAGTCTGATCTCAGCGAAAGCAGACGAGGTCAGACTTTGCTTTTTTAGTTCCCCACTAATCTGTAACTGAAGTCACCAAACTATTGATGGTTTCTCTGTTTATTACTGGATGAGTTAAGACGAGGGCTTCCAAGCAAAAATGAAAAGCAAAATGCTAATAATTTTGCAAATAAAATTAACAGATGATGTTTGGACAGAAGATCTTCAGTGTGGGGCAATCACAAGATCTGAAACTTTCAGCCAAAGCTTTAGGTTAATCAAATTTAGGTTAAATGTGTGAAATCCACACAGAAGAACTAAAAGTGGGAATATCTCTGAAGAGCACAGACAAATATCCCGGCTGATTCAAAAAATAAAAATCAGAGTGAAGCAGGAGGAAGGAAAATCAGTTTGTGATGAATGTTTGCATGACACAGACACATTAGTCAACAGCTTTTTTTTAGTCATGGACTTAACAACTAAATCCTTTCTGTTCACTGCTGATCACACTGACGGCTGACAACATCTGTCCACTCTCTGCTTGCCCTCAGACAGCTGGAATTAGGACAGGTCAGGGACACTGGGTGGGGACAGAATGAGACCGAGAGACAAAAAACATCCTGCTGACGGTCATTGTTCAGTCTGTATTCACTGCTTCACAGAAACAGACAGATGGATTTTTCATCCTTACAGATCACTTGGATGGTTTCATAGCTTTTGGTGATGCAAAACATTTTTTTGCATTACTAACTCTCCACATTTTATGCACTCAATCACTTTGTGATCACTTTCACTCAGATGCTGAACAAAACTTTTATAAGTCTCTAATTTATTAACATCAGCTAACCATTATGTTTGATATGTTCAGAGACCATGTTAAGTCTAACTGGTTTTTGGACAAACACCAAATACCTGTAAGGTGTATGAAACGTTCTTCATCCTGCAGTTATTTCTCCAAGCACTTGACTTGATTTTAGTTGCAAAACATCAGAAGGAGTCAAAGAGTCTTGGTGTCTGTCGGACTCAACGAGGCGTTGTGGAAAAAAAACTATTACTAAATGATAGCTGGAGTTTTACCGGGTAAGATGAAAATCTTCTGGAAATATTATTATTGTAAGAGGGCCACACATTATTTTCTACATTCAAAATCAGTTTTAGTTTTTGAAATAAAAGGAATCCAAATTAGAAACTGATTCTGAAATAAATAGTTGAAGATGAATTGTTTGGATAAACAGTCCAATGAAAACTGACTTGACACCAATCGGTTGGGTTTGAGTCGTTTTATCAGTCAGAGAAAACTGGAGCAAATGGAGTGAATGAAGCAGTAATGAAGAATGAGAAAGTACTTAGAAATGATTGGGACAAACTGATGAAGTGGGTGAAAAGAGTAAATCTCCTTAGGAGAATCAGAAACCAACTGGCCTTCCTGTCCTCAATATGATCCGACTGAGTGGCGCTCGCATCAGTGCAACATGCCTCTGTCATAATCTATCCTAAAGTGGACTTTGGTGTTAATGGAGGTCAGTGCAGCTCCAGCTTAGAGTGGTTTTCTCTGTAGACTTATCTTGTGAAACTATTCTATGCAGCTTGTGAAAACACTTGGACCCAAATCACAAAATGAGGTCGTAGTGTGTTGTGTGGAGAGCAGACGGTAAAAGGATGAGCAGAGGCTGATTGTCTCAACCGTCTCTGGAACAACAGCTCTACTAAGACCTGTTCACCCTGGATTAAAACCGGCCGTTTCAACGTGGTGCGGTCAGGGCAAATTTACAAAACCTCATTTCAAGGTACAAACGCAAGAAAGTACCGTTACAAGGAAACATGCAGGCAAGAACAAAAATATTAAACTTATTTTTTATGAGTTGAGTTGTGATTGTTGTGTTATAAACCAGATGAACCTACGAGCCTCTGATTGACTGTCTTCCTTCTCAACATTAACCATGATTTTAGGGCCTCATATTTTGGTGTCATTTGTTATTGTGGAAACTACTCCCAGTAGAGAACCCATCATATCCTAAAGGAGTCACAATTCACACACCATTTATTGGCATATCGACTAATTCTCGTTTCTTTGAGCTCCTTTTATGGAGCGATCATTATGGCTGATAAAACATCAGCTGGACACAATGTGCAAACCACTGAGAACATTACAGGAGCATTAGCTTACAGCTGTGGACATAAAGAGGCTGTTGGTGTCATATGGTGTGACCAGTGAGTTTAAAACTTTCTCTTCTCATGATCCAACATCAACAGATGTCACCATGACGACACACTAAGACCTTCTTATCGAGTGAGCTAAAAACTGCCTGATCTTTACTGGGACAGAACCGTCTTAATATGGTCAGGAAAACATCTCTGCAGATCCCCCACATCCTGGACACAAACTATTTAGACTTTTAACTTTAAATTCACACTACAGAGCATTATTTTCAATAATCATCTATGTTTTGGCCCCACATTTTACTCCTTTATAAAGAAGACAAGAGTCCGCTTGGACAATTCAGCTGGATCTGGTTGTATTTTAAATGAAGACATTCAATCAGTAACAGAAGATGTTGAACATGTTTCAGGAGATTTTGTTAACCTGCAGCTTTCAGTTTCAGCCCTCAGAGATTCAGCTGCAGTCAGATCAGGAACAAACAGTGACAGCAGTAACACCATAAGCAGCTTCACGTTTCTCACATGTCAAATTTCAAACAAAATGATCTTCACAGTGAGAGAAGAAGCATAAAAACATTGCAGAATTCAAGAAGAGGCCATAAATCCATATTCTGCATGTTGTATTTGGTTTAAATAAGTACCTCAGTGTTCCATGTTTAACAGGAGTGACATTCAGCGTTACAGAGACACAAAGAGCTGAAGCTAGAAAAGAGACGACCAAAACACAATTGGATTAAATCCACAATAAGTCGCCTGTTTGACTCTGAAATGAAATGTTTGTGGTCCAAAGACTGAAGCTGGATCTTAGTTAAAGCAGAAACTTCCTTCAAACTTCCTGGTAACTGACTAAAAACAGAAATGATGATAAGCAACAGCTTATTAAATTCTCCCCCAAAGGCACCTTGTGGATTTTTTTTATTTTATTTTACCATTTTTGTTTAAAAGCAAATAAGTTGTTTTCTCTGTTTCAGCAGCAGCAACATGAATGCACATGTTGACTGCTGGAACTTTGAGAAATCCACAAAATATGTAATAAAAGGTGGGAAAAGTCTCAGAGGAATGCTGCGATGCACAAGGAAGCATCACAATATGACAATAAATATGAAGCAACACAACACAGACGGTACCAAGATGACAAGGAACATGTACCAGCAAAAACAGAAGAGCTCTGAATATTATGAAATAAATAAAAGCCATTCAGAAAATCAGACTTTAACAAGGAACCAGAGCAAAAATGCCACATTAATATTTAAATGCTCTCCATCGTACAAACAACTCTTTACAAACTTTATTCATTTAATCAGCAGTTCCTCCGTCCAGTTGACTGAGTCGTCTCTCTGTGAAAGGGTCATTTCTTTCTCTCAACATCCTCAGCGTGTCCTTCACCCAGCCACACTTCATCGACCCCGGTGATGTCACATGATGATGTCATACAGTCTGCCGACCCGACCGAGCCACTCGCGCAGCGCCTGCCGGACCCGCGAGTCGGTGACGTGGCAGGAGAGCTGGCTGAGGCACGGGTAGAGCGCCGGCTGGAGCGCCAGGAAGGTGGAGTCCGACAGGAGGAGGACCTGGTTCAGGAGAGTCAGAACCATGTTGGTCCACGCCTGCAGAGAGAGACGGGTCAAAGGTCAGAACTGGAGCAAGCTGGAGGGAACATCAACTTGTTGCAACACATGTTGCAACATTTGTCCCAACTCCAGCTGCTGTGGTTTTCTTCCACTCTGCTCTGAGTCCAACCAACAGAACCTTTTGAGCAACCTGTTCCCCTCCTGGCCTGTGGGGGCGCTGCACCAAGAACCACTGAAGGAAACGACACAGAAACTTTTAAAAAGACACTGAACATAACTTCCTTCTTCAGAAATTGTAAATAAAATTGGAGTGGCGTCAGACTTTAGATGTTGGAGGATTTCACTGTTGGTAAAAAAACTACGAGGCGTGTGTGACATAAATAAACTCTGTGGGCGATCTGACAGGTGAAACAAACCCTTCAGTTTTACTTTTAAAGAAAAGTAATGAAAGTACATCAGAGTTTGTTTCTTAGCTGTAAAATTCGTCTCTCCTCCCTCACCTGTATCTGGGCCTCGGAGTCCCTCAGGGAGACGCTGTGTGAGCTGATGGTGGATCCTGACCGAGGCCTCTTCTCCTGCCTCAGCACTTCGGGCCCCGCGCTGACCGAGTGCCTGAGCGGGGGCCCCTGCTGGTCCACCAGCTGCTGGGGCCTCTGCAGCTCCACGGGGCCCCTCCTGTCTCCTCCCACCGCTCCTCCCGGCGCCACCCGGCCCTGCTCCTTCATGAACAGGTTGATGTGGCTCTGCTGCACCGGCTGCTGCTGCTGCACCGGCTGCTGCTGCTTCCTGCGTTTGTACTCCATCATCAGCTTGTTGATGGTTTTGTCCGTAGCGATGGTGTACAGTTTGTTACCGGCGTTTTCCCACCATTCCTTCCTCCTTCCGGGCGTGGCGCTGCTGGGAACTCCTCCTACCGAGCTCCCTGTGATGCCGCAGTCTCTCTTTTCTGCTCCGGTCTGGAAGTGGTGCGGCAGACTGCCTGTGAAGCTGGAAGATATAGAAATAGCTGAGAAGATGAATGAAGGTTAAGACATTTAGTTACAGAATGTAGACTTTATAAAAATAGTTTTTTTTACATTTCTGTTAAAATGTCACTTTTTTCACACAAAAAAAAGTCGAGTTCCTCTGTCTTCACACAGTGCGAACTGCAGAAATTCACCACTCAGTCAGAAACAACCAATCAGAGCCAGGAGGAGGGTCTTAGTGCTGTCAGTCATGATAGTGCACCACTCACACTTTCTGCTGCGCTACAGCTGGTTTACTGCATCTGAGGCTGCCATGAATGCTAAAGCTAGTTAGTATAGCCACAGATGACGGTAGATAGACATTTTTTTCTGTAACAGTAAGTTGTTTCTCTGTCATTATCACATTGAGCAGCGTGTACACATGAGTAATTTACAGCGCTGAGACACTCCTGGATCTGACTGGTTGTTTTGACTGATCGCTGCAGTAGAACTGGGAGGAGAGTTTTTTCATAGATTTTCTCATGCAATACAACATATTATCAGTTTAAACAAATTTGTAGAAAATAGATTTTTTATAGAGGTGACATACTGTAGCTGCAAGTTCAAATAATTATTAATCAGTAGCAGGAGAGATGTCAGACCTGAATCTGGGGCTGGGTGTTGGTGTTTCTCCAGGTGAAGCTGCACTCAGATCTACTCCCTGACCTCTGACCCCTCCCTCCTCTGAGGGCGTCCCCCTGGCGGAAAAGCCGCCGGCTGACGTCGGAGTGGAAGTCTCTGAATGGAAGAGAGGCAGGAAGAAAACGTGATCTCCTCCTGACCCCCCGCCTCCTCTCAGCAGCGGCGTCTCCTCCAGCGTGCTCTCCAGGTCCCGGTGCATCTGGATGTAGCTGTTGCACAGATCCATGCACACTTTGTAGAGACGCTTGACCAGCCAGGCCCAGTCGGCGCCCCCTAGAGGCTGGACGCTGAGCGACGGGGCAGGAGCCTGCCACTGATGGCGCTTCTCACGGCCGCGAGGGGGGCTCACCTGCCAGAGGAAACCGACTCAATGACCTGATTCACAGCAAGCAACTGAAACCTGAGATCTAAACGACTGAATGAAAAAAGAAAAATGATTTTCTTTCTGTTTTAGGTCAGTTAGGATGATATAAAGTTGTTTGGAAAAGAGTTTTAGCTATTATTTTCTTCTGAGAATATAAAATATGAGATGGACAGATTCAGCGACACTTTAAACTTCATAGTAACCAAATGAAACACAAACTGCTCCACCAATCAGGCTCCATGTTTTTATTACCTGTGCTGTTTCTTCAAAGATATCTTCATCCTCTGAGGAGGCGGAGCCAGGGTGGGAGGAGTCAGAGTTGCCTTCCTCTTCCTCATGCAGAATCCTCTTCACCTGAACATAAACGTTTAATTAGGAGAAAATGTTTTTTTCTTATTACAAAATACTTATTAGTAAATGTTTTAGGTGGAAACTGATGGTCATCAATGTGTGACTTGTGGACACTAATGTATTCAGATTATTACACTTAATAAATGACATCAATTCATATAATCCAAACATTTCAAATACCTGCTCTAAATGTTTTCAGTACACCTGCAGACAGTAAGGCAGGGAGAAAATCTGACACATTTCTGGTCTATAAATACCTCTGTTGATTATTATTATATTAACTCTTACTAAACTCCAGCTGCAGGAAAATACTGAACTCATTAAGGAACGAATGAGTTCCTTGAACTCCTCCAACACAGGCAGAATATTTATTATATTCTTGTTCATTTCATCACCGTCTTTTATAGAAAGAAAAGGTGAGTAATTAATTCAGATCTAAAGATGTCTGAATCAGGCTGAACATAACTTTGGTTTAATATTTTGATGCATTAAGAAACAGTTTTGGATGTTTGGCTTAATGCTGAACTGGGAGAATGAAAAAGGGTTTAACTATTGAATTTAAACTGGGATCAGTTTTTGCTGCTAAACATCAGAATACTCTAAAATACGATGTGACCCACAGTCAATTTCAAAATGGTCATTTAGAGCATCAGCAGGGATTACTGAGTGACTCTGAGGTCATTTTGCTGATTGGTTCCCACCTGCTGGGCGGTCATGCTCTCAGCCTGGCTCAGCGTGGCGCACAGCAGCGCCTGGAAGTACAGGTTGAAGCTCATCGCCGACTGACGGTAAAGGTTTGCTGCTCCACAAACACCCGACACCTTCATCAGCAGGTACTTCAGACCCGGCCGGGTATCAAAGTCCCGAGCCGTCCTGCAGAGACGACACCAACGCACCGGTCAGAACCGCTCTGCACCAGTACAACCTGGCTGTCCCAGTTTATGTTAAACACAGCAGCAACCTGTAAGAGTCCAGCAGCAGGTCCAGGATGATGGCTAAATTTGTCATGGAGATGTAGCGCAGGAAGCCGGCGGTGGGTCTGCTGGGGTCAGAGGTCACAGGGGTCACCCGCTCGTTGTCTTCAGGCTGCTTGACAAACTCCTCCAGCAGGATGTCGTAGAGGTTCTGGAGCAGGACCTGATGGGAAAGCAGGCTCACCACGATGGTCCGGAACGGGATCCTGGAGGAGGGAAAAAATGATAAATCATGTTCAGTCGGTTTTAACAATAAAACTAAAATCTTTGTCTCAACTTTCTACAGAAAAATCAACTAAAACAGGATTTTAGATGTAAAATAAAAATAATCACATTCCACTGAATCACTGTTATTCATTACGTTTATTAGAAACATAATGAGGTAAGCTTTGAAAAATATGATGAACAGAGTTACACAACACTTTATCCTAATTATATTAAACATGTAGAAGATTTCAGAGAAGCAGCAGGTAAATTTTTATATAAGGTCTAAAAACTGTAGATGACAGCGTAAAAATTGTTTTGGTTGAAAACAATAAGTTATGGATTGATTTAAAAGCTGATGTGAACCAGGATCAGAGTTAAAGGTAGATGTTTTTTAATCATCAGCAGCAGGTCAGAGAAGAGACTCGTTCTGTCATCCTGTCACACAGACAGGAATGTTTAAT
This sequence comes from Xiphophorus couchianus, assembly GCF_001444195.1. NCBI lineage: Eukaryota > Metazoa > Chordata > Actinopteri > Cyprinodontiformes > Poeciliidae > Xiphophorus > Xiphophorus couchianus. The sequence goes on from NC_040249.1 coordinate 24,497,974, forward strand.
CTGCTACAGTCTGTTCATTTTCTGCGTGTTGTGCACTTCTGATGGTGAATGATGCCGTGTGATTATGAACACGCTACAGATGACTGCTGCCTGTGAGCATCTGTCTCTCTAATAAATCTGACAGTGATGTCAGAAAACTACCTTACCCAATTTTCCTGCAGCACAGCAGCAGAAAGAGAACAGAGAGAGTTCATGAGACAGACATGGAGAGAATAATCTCAGCAGCACAACCTGAAGCAGACACTGATTTGGATTTAACAGAAAACCAGAAACAATGTGCCAGCTGGACAGAATGTCAGTGAGAACCAGCAGAGAGATTTGATTTGGGGTTAGAGAATTAAAACATGCATCAGTGAGTGAGACCAGGGTCCACCTCTTCTGAGCATGCCCGTTGGACTGCTGGTCAGCTGGCAGCTCGATGATGAGCACACAGGACTGAGCATGCTCAAAGCCATCCTTGTTGTTGGGCGTCTTTGGAGAGCACTGAGTGTCCAACATGAAGACCTGAGACACAGAGAGGACATGACTCAAACGTTTCTGGATCATCCTCTGCTCTACTACAGTCTTACATGCCACACTCATCTATTTAATTCATTTAATGGAAACAATTTGTGTAAAAAGTTAATGTCTCATTTAGTTTTAGGATCTGTTAACCGACCTGCTGAGCCATAGCTTTGATCCTCCAGTACTCGGCCTCAGCTGATGGAGAGTGAGACGGAGCCGCCACCTTCACCTCACAGGCGTCTCCAGAGAAACTGTCAGAGCCGCTATGAAAACACGCCAGAAGGTTCTACAGAAACAGACAAAAACAAAGCAATCCCCGTCAGAAATCTGCTGATGTGATGAGTTTTCTATATGTTCTGCTGGCAAGCAGAACTTCAGCTACTCTCATCAAACCAGAGTCAATGGAGGATGTTTGTCCATCTATGTGGAGTCTGGTTGCATTGTTAGCGGTTCCAACAGGACACACCCTGAGGAACTCCAGAATGTTCCCATCCTGGAATGAACTTCCCTGATCAGCCACCTGATCAGCTCCAGTAATACTCTCTCTGGGTTGTAGATAAATATTGTGTTTACTCTGGATCAGGCGTGACCTGAATGTGTCACAAACAAAAGCAGCTTTTCCATAAAGCTTGTCAAAGGTCACATGATCAGATGTCTGAGGCATGAGCCACTTACTGCAGATTTAAGCTGCGAGTGAAGCAGAGGATGACTGTCACATCCAACCTGAGACATCACACATCAACTGTCCTGACTTTTATTAACTTCAGCTGTTTGTTTTGTAATTTTCTACTAATAAGAGACGCGTACAGTAAAAATCAGTAAAGCTGAAGGCGAGCCACTCGTAACTCAGCTTCACAAAACCTCAGAAGCTGATTGGTTTTACAGCCAATGACAATAAAAAGACAAAAGACTGAGACCTAAAACACGACAATATGTCAACATAACGAGCGTCCTGCAGCGATGCACAAAGACTGGCAGGATCTTGTCTTAAATAATAAAGATACATTAAACAATAAAAATATTTAATAATAAAATAAACCTTCCAACTCAATTAGTGTGCCTTACAAAACACTTTGTGGTATAACAGGCACAAACTTTGTTGGGATTTTATGAGATGGACTTGCAAAGTAGAGAATAATTTTGAAAAAGAAGCAAAATGAAGTTTTGTATTTTTAGTTTTTAGTTTTATTCAAAAGGATCACAAGAAGCTGCTGGTCATTATTTTGATCTTTGTTCCAATATCAATTAGCAGTGAAAAAGGCTAAAGATAAATTATATAATATGTTTGTTAATGTTTCTTAAAACTGATCCGACTCACAGAGCTGGACTGGATGTTCCAGGCTGTTTCAAGCCCCAGAGGAGCCGTTACACTAAAACTCCAAAAATACAGAAATACCATGTAGCACTGAGACGTCACACCAACTTAGAAACACAAAATGATCAGAGCGTCACTGTTACTGTAACTTTCAGAAAATTCTACCTTTACATGAAGAATGAGGCAAACCTGTTTCTATCAGAGCATCTCTGAGATGTTTGATATGGATAATAAAAGACATTATTCCTGTTTTAAAATTATTTAATTACATTTTTTTTAAGTTCATCTTGTGTGTTTAATTTAATTTTTTTAAGAACATGTTGATTATTGTGAACATAAAATTATTTGATCTGTTGAGGATTCAGGAAAAAAGCCATTGACAGCAGGATCAATAGATGTCATCATCTCTCTTTCTGAACCACACACACACACACACACACACCCACACACACACACACACACAGGAGGTTTAATCAGTAAAGCTGCTTAGCTGCAGTCAGGCAGGAATATTCCAGAGTCAGATTCCTGTTGAAGCCCCTCTATGTTAACCGGAGCCAGGAATGAAGTGGATCAGCAGGGGTTCGACTCACTGAGGATGTTCTCAGTAAACCCAGACACACACAGCAGGTGCCGTCATCAACAAATTAACACAAAGTCCTCATAAAGCCGAGCCTGCTGGGGTTTAATCAAATGAAACAGGCACGAGAGCTCGGTACCATCTGATGTTTTAGTTCTGGGTCAGATGAAGCCTTTCCTGCATGTTGTCAAAGAAATCAAAGCAACTTTCATTTCGGTTCAAATCTGAGATAAAAACGATGTTTCATTCTTACTGGCAGCAGTAAGATGCTTGCTGCTTTTTGAAATGTGAGAGTATATAATATACATTCTGTCTGTAGTCTTCATATTCTCATTTGTCTTGTATGCATCAGTGTGAAGCCTGGACAGATAGGCTGATACTTAGCTTCATTATTATGATATTCACAATAACATGTTTTAAAGAAGTCATTATGCCTCCTTTTGTTCAGCCTGTTGAAGCTTTATTTTTACTTAAGGCTGAATGTTTTGGTTTCTGACTTTAATCCGTTAAAATGAAACAAAAAACCAAACAATGTTTTGGCACGAAAAGCTGCAGGACGAGAGAGAGAGAGAGAAACAGAGAGAGAGAGAGAAACAAAAAGAGAGAGGGAGAGTTAAACTTCTGTTTGAAAGCCTAATGTGAGCATTAGTCGCTAAAGAGTTCTGATACTTTTTGCTCCAATCAGTTTCAGATGTCTTGGGTCAGTTTAATCTGTTCTTATGCAGTTCTGAGTTCATGCAGCCTTGTTATCTGTATCAGCTGATGGTGTGTGTGTTTGTGTGTGTGTGTGTGTGTGTGTGTGTGTACCTTCACAGGCTCTAATGTTGCAGAAAATGCATCCTGCAGAGCGCAGCAGGCCAACCTCCACATCTCCTCTGTGAACACCGGACCCACAGTCACCAACACGTACCTTCACACACACCAACACACACAAAGACACACACACATGAAGCAAAGCAGTTAAGAGTCAAGACAGAACATCATGTCTATATGACTGGTTCCCATGGTTTCCATGGTTCCCACACTGGTTTTACATATTATACAACCATCTTTGTCCTGGAGGACATTTTGTTTAAAGGTAAATTATATTAATAAAGGCACCTTCATATCATGTCTCTGAAGATATACAAAATAATAATAATAACTTCTGTCATAAAGTATATATATAATTTTGCTCAGTGGACAGAGAACAAAATATCTGCTGCAACTGTTCATGATAAAACCTTTAGACCAGATGGGGCCCAACTGTTTGACCTGCACAGGTCAAAATCGACAAGCTGAGAACTCAAGCATCTTTAGCTTTTTACAGCTAGAGATGCTAAATAATTTTACATTGAAATATTTTCTTGTGACTCATGAAGCCAGTAGAAAACGATGGTCTGAGTGCCGACCTGATGCAGGAGCAGCCCACTCTGGAGATGGTCTCTGCAGGTTCAGACACGCAGGCCACCAGCAGCTTGAACAGATCCTTCAGCATCAGGTTGATCAGAGACTCGTAGCCGATGTCTGCAGAGAGAAACAAACAACCAGACTGTAAACACAACCGTCCAATCAGGGAGGAGAGGAGGAAGAAACAAGACATCAGTCATGCTCCATTTCCTCCTGATCACATCAGGAGAACCTCAGTCAGCGAGAATCAGCTCTGTGGCAGGACAGGTGGAGATTCACCTGAGTGGATGAAGCTGTTGACGTGTTCCACCACCAGCTCACACGACAGGCCGATGGCATGCTTGAAATTCGCTGCTGCCACGTCCCAGTATGAGTGGTCGCCATGGCTACGCTGCAGCCACAGCGACATTACAGGAAGCAGCAGCTGGATGACAGCGAAGATGGCGAAGCCCGGACCTGCAGGTGGTGTGGAACGGTCAGTTTGTTAAACCGCTGAGGGCAGAGACACATGAAGGTAAAACCCTGAACAATAAAGCATTTAAAGCATCATTGTTTAAGATATGGATTTTATGCCATGTGCTGCACTCCTTAACATCTGCTTCATACTGAACACATATGCTGCAATATTTGAGTCATCAAGGTGTGCATCATTGGCACAGAACAGTTGATACTTCCAGGTTTTATGAAATCCCAACAAACGTCTGTTTTTTATGCAGATTTATGAATATTTAACAATATTCCAGGTGTTTTCTGTAGACCAGACAGTAAAGCCAGAGAGGTTCTGCTGTGTTCCTGAGCGTCACCTGGAACAGCTGTGACCTCTCTGAGCAGCGTGAACAGCAGCTCCAGGGTGGGGGGCTGGTGCTGCCGGGGGCAGTTGGACACGGCGGCGGTCAGCTGCTCCAGCAGTAAGATCCACACCTGGATTAAACCTGCAGCGCAGAGGAAACCTCAGCTGGACCCCAAACAGGAAACGAACCAGGAGGAACAGGAAGTCTTCTTCACCTGTGTCGTCGTCGAACTCTTGCAGGACGCAGTCGACTCCGTCCTCGCTGCTGACGGAGCGCTCCTGTGACCGCAGGGGCAGACTGGCCAGCCGGGCGCCCAGGAACACCGGCTTGGACGGCATCTTGTAGATCTTAGCCAGCAGCTAGAACCCAACAGAACCTGATGAGAGGCGACAAACTGCTGCGACGCAGACAAAGTAGGACAGGCGAGGTCCTACCTGGGAACATTTGTGCAGGTAGTCGAGAGCCGGAACGCAGAGGTCAGTGGAGCTGAACCCGGACACATGAACACAGTCTCCAATCTCCTTATAGTCCACCTCTCCTGCACACAAACACACAGAAAACTGGCATTACGAGCAAAAAGTGATGCACAATTACAACAGTCGCATCTAAAGGTCAAAAATGAAATGAAAGTTCTGAGAAATGTTAATCCCAGCTGCTCTGAACAAAGACATGAAACAGGCAAACGCAGGATTCTGATTCCATCAGGAATAAATCCTGTAGGTCTGGAAATGTGAAGAGATAAAAAAAAAACCCAAACCCACCCAGGCCTTTGACAAACTTCAGCAGACACATGATGTAGTCTGTGGCGGCGTTGGCGAACACCTGGATGTTGTCTGTGTTGATGAAAGCTTCGAAGACGTCAAACACGGGAGCCTGGGATTTCCCTGCATGGAGCGAGAGGCCAGAACAGGAGGAAATAATCTGAACTGTTAAACTGTCTGTGATAACCAGCGTCTGTCTCCAGTCTGCCAGTTTACCCATGGAGTATTCTCCCAGCAGGTAGTCTTTGGTCTCCGCCCTGCTGCTGTGGACGGTCCTCAGGGCGCTGAACAGAGGCCTCCACCCGGACAGGATCTGAGGGGAACACATCTCCACCAGCTCCCCGATGGACGTCACCACCTGGGGGAGACGACCGGGTTGGAGCATGTGGGTGGAACCTTCCCTGTGCTGCGGCAAACCAGACCGGACCTCACCTGGTCCTGGACGTCCTCGTCACAGAGCTCCAGCTGCATGATGTGCTCAAACGGCCTGAACAGCGCCTCGTTGAAGTGGAAGTGTGGAAGCTCCGCCCAGCTTGTCAGAACCTCGGTCAGAACATCGTGGATGAAGGAAACGGCCTTCTGGGAAACGTGGCGCTCTTTGTGACAAGCAGCCTGGAAACGAAACATTTTTTACCCCCCAGAATGCAAAATAAATCATAAATCAATCACCACAGAAACACAAAATCTTAGAAAGTATTTTTGTAGTGCTAATAAATAAGACGAAACTAACTTATAAGTAACTTTTCAGCAAGATATAGGAGTTTGTTATAGTCAATAATTCCTTAATATTGATGAAAACGTTCTAGTTCCACTGGCAGATTATTTCACTCATATGTGAAATAATGTCTTGTTATATTAAGTATTGACCTAAAACAAGCTCCTCCTTGCTGAAAAGTTATTTATAAGTTATTTTCAAGTGTTCTAAGATATTTGCAGTAGAATCTCGACCAAAAATACTTGGTAAGATTTTAAGTTTTTGCAGTGTAATTAACGGAGTGATTGAGGAGAAACGAGACAATCGGAGCAGAAACAATATTTCAGAAGACCATCTCCAGTTCCTCTCTGCTGCAGTTCCCTACCTCCACCAGATGGGGCGCCACCACGCTCCAGGCCCTCATCATGTGCAGCAACGGCCGGTTCTTGTTCCTGACGATCCTCAGCATGGCCTCTCCCAGACGGTAGAGATGCAGAGCGCTGCGGCGCTCCGACGTCGACTTGGCTACTCCTGAACACAACCAGAGAAAATCATGACGGTTTCCATGGCAACAAGACAGTCTGAGCTTGAAGACGATTATTTATTCTTTACGTCGATCATTATCTGGGATATTAACATTACTTTGAGAAATGACAGTAATCTGATCTTTGGTTTCATCTGTCCAGAGGAAATTTGTCCGTTCATCAAACCTAATTCATGTTTCCATGTTTTCAAACTTTCTCCTTCTGCCACACTTGTTCGGTTTTTTCTGATTGTTGTGTTATGAACTTTTAGTCCATTAAAAACCTGTAGAGTCTCAGGAGGAGGGCTCAGGGGTTTCTATCATTTCTCTGAACGTGGCTGAATCTGCAGGACTGGTTGGTTGAATTTCCAGTCCACTCAGACTGGAAGCTCTGAAATATCTTCCTCCTAGAAACAACCTGAAATGACCTCTGACCTTCCCTTCCCTGGTGACTTTCTTCCCTGGCTCTTTGTCAATATGTTTTTACCGTCTCTGTCCATGTTTTCTTCCTGACTCCTCAGGCTGTGAGTATTTTCCCTGAAGTGACAGAAACGTGTGTGAACTTTTGCAGGTTGCGTTTCCTACCCGGCATTGCCAGAGAGTAATCTCCGGTCTCTGTAGCCGAGTTGAAGAGTTGAGACTGAGAAGCTTTCCTGAGCTGCTGCAGGAAGCCGACCAGACCGACCAGGTTCAGCTTCGTAGCCGCTTCCTCAAACAGCCTGGAACACACACACACACACTCATTACCATCATAAGGACAATAGGAAGATCTGAAGGTTCTCTTCACTAAAGGGCGTAAATGCAATTAATTCAAGTTTTTAATAATAATTTCTTAGAAGTTTTCTAATCTCAAATCTCTGGAGATTATGGTGTGAAAAGGATTCTGAATTACATGAAGAACATTACAGATGACCTTCATCATCCTCTTCATCAGACTCTTATACAACAAGACAGTGGCTTCAGTCAGAGGCTGCATAAAAACCACTGTAACACTGACCTCTACAGGAGATCCTTCTGCGTCTATAACAACTAGTTGAAAAAACGTATATAATAATTTTATTCTTCTGAGATTAATAAAGTATTTTAGAATTGAACTCAAACTGTGTTGATGTTTAAAGCAGAAATTTATAGAAACTAAGTTACAGAAACCATTTGGAATAACTTTACAGGAAAACTATAACATTAACTACTGAGTTATGAAAAATGTCTTCATTTATTTTCTCTTTAATGGCAGAAAGATGCCTAAATATGCCTTAGAAGACCAAACTCATATTAAAACATTTCAATATTTTAACCTGCAAATTAATCAATGAACTTCAGACCTGGAAACAAAGAAATACAAAGTTTTCCTTTGATGAACTCCAGCTTTTTTAGTAAAATAAAATCTATTTTTAGATGTTTAGTTTGAAAATGGCGCAAATGCAACATAACCAGGATGTCCAGATAATTGGTGACCAGCTGCATAAAGAGCTGCTAAACTGAGGAGTCATAAATGAAGATGCAGAGAAACGGGTCCAGCTGTGTGTGAAGACAGCCTTTTGGTCTGTTTACTATTGTTTGGCGAAACTTTCACATCAGAAATGTGTTTAGTCCATCTGCTCCAGAGGATCAGAGAGAATATTCTTTATTCCCTGCAAAAGCAGCTCGGATAAGTGCTTACATAAGAGATGATCCTTGGTCTAAGCAGAAGCACACACTCACAGAGGCAGCTTCACTTCACAGTGTGTGTGTGGGCGTGGGTGTGTGTTTTCGTGTGTGTGTGTTGCTCATTCATATTGAGTCGAATGTTTTGCACGTGACTGAAGGACGTCAGCTGAAATCTTGACTCTGTTTCTCAGAAAACTCCCTGACTGTTACACAAACTGACCTGATTTTATGAATTTATCTGCATTATGATAACTTGTACACATAAAAACACTTTCATACACAGAACCAAGCAGGATTCACTCTACTGCCACCTGCTGGGTGTACTTCAGCACAGCACCTCATGGTGGATGCTTGATGCGACACTTTGACCCTCATAAATACATTAATAAACCTGTAAAACACACTAATAAAATGTGTTTTAACTGAAATCACAACTGTAGAATGAAAGCAGTCTAAGTCAGACTCCAGCATCACATGGTTAAAATATCACAGCCTCTTCAGAGCGAGGTCCAACCTGTCTGCCTGCGTGGACAGCGTGCAGACGGCCTTGGCGGCGCCGGTCCCCATCATCAGGCTGCCGCTCCTCAGGTCCAGGCCCCGCCCCCCTCTGCTGCTCTCCTTCAGCAGCTCCTGGATGGACAGCGGCTGGATGACCGGCTGGCTCAGGCTCAGCTCGGCCGCCTCGGGGCTCGGATCGCAGCTCAGCTCCAGACCCAGGTCCACGCCGGCCGCGCCCGCCGCCTGCTGGCTCTGCTGGGTGATGGTGGTCAGGGAGGACGGCTGCAGGGAGCCGTCGCTGAAGTGGGTGTGCTCCAGAGAGCTGATGTACTCCGTCACCCTGAGACAGAGCCGGACCGTGGTGAGTCTTTATGACTTTACGGCTTCAGCAGGGTGAGGTTTGGGTGTTGGTACCTGAAGACGTGTGGCCAGCAGTCGTGGTTGTGGCTGCCCATCTCTAAGCCCACGTTCAGGATGGCGTCCATGCACAGCACATGAGCCGTGTGGAGGCGGACTCCCTGCGGACGGCCCATCTGCTCCAGCCGCTGCTCAACGCGCTGCTTCACTGTCAACACCAACAAGACGGCAGAGATGGAGCAAAGGCATGCAGGACGTAGACCTGAGCTCAGCTCACATCCACACATGAAGGAAGGTTTTAAAACGGATTCCATTCAAGAGACTTAAAATGAGAAATTTGATCTATTACAAGTTTTAGGAGTCAGGTCCTCAAAAGAATTCAAACTCTGAAGTTTATTAAAGTCTTTACAGTTATTTTCATTTTTATGTTATGTGTTTTTTTTCTGTAATGACAGAAAATTAAGTTTTTTTTTTTACTTAAATCTACTGTTATTGCAGATTGCAGCCACTTTTTAGTTATCCACATTCCTGAACATGAACACTAACAGACCAAATGGCTGGTCAGCTCCAAATGAATATGTGAAGGAAAATAATTCATATCCATTAAGTTTATTTTTAAAACCCAAACATAAACTGTGATTGTGTAGAAAGTGGAAACAGGTGTTAACAATTCAAATGATTTTTCTGCTGTGAAACATGTTTTCTTGTTTCTCTCATCAAAACTTTGTTTACAGTCTGTAGAGAAATCTATCAGTGTTTCTTACTGCAAATTTATGAAGCATCCCATGATGGAGTTTATGCATATTTAAATATTTTTCTAATAGTTGGGGAGCATCTCAGCAATAACTGGTGGTTAAACAGAACTCAGCTGTTTCTATTTAGGCTTTCACAGATTATATTCTTCAGAAAAAGGATTAATTAATGTTCGCACTTTGCCATGTTTTACTGATTTCCTAGTAAATTAACAAATTAAATGAACATGATCCCCTCTGCTACACTGAAAACTAGAACAACTGAGCTGCAGCCCTGCATGATTTATTCATTAAAAATATTTGTCAAGTCAGTTGGAAAATGATGTTGAATGTATTTACAAATCATTAGCTGAAATTTCCAGCTTTGTTTTCCAAATTGGCCACTAGATGTCAGTAGAGATCCGTTTCTTACTGAGCCATCCTTAGTCATGCACACAGATTGAGATTAGCGTCTCACTCTGATATTTCTGAATTAGGAGTTTATATTAAAGGCGTTTCATTTGGAGAATTTTCTCTTTCGGATTTCAAGCCGTGGATTTTTGTACAAAGCTGCTTTAATGAAAACGATCCGTGCACGTTTGACGCTCCAGATGGCGCTGTCATACTCGGTACCTTGTGTGATGGCGTCTCCCATCTCTGCCACCACCTTCTCCTCCTTCTCCTCCTGCACACAGGAGGCTGCAGCCATCTGGGCTAAAGCTGATGCACAGTTAGCAGCAACGCCTGAAAGAGGAAAACGGCCAAAAAACATGATCAGCTTCAGTTCATGGTCAGATCAAAAGAGGAAAATGTCTTTATTGTGTTTTCTAAAATTAGTATTTGTTCCATTGGTGTAGAACTAGGAATCAGAAATGAAACTGAAACCCAGCTGAGGTTTGACACCATCTGTTCATTCATATTCATTCATCTTTCTGTGATAATTACAACCTGGACTCCTCAGTGATAATTAACTGGTTCTGGTTATTATTCACCATGTTTGGTTAATGTGAAATATTCCATCACTGACAGACAGGAAGAAACCAAAAATCTAAAAAAAATTAACCTGAGAAACAATTTTAACTTAGTCAACAAAACTAAGTTAGCTTCAGAGGTTTTCTCCTGGGAAGGAAAACAGTCATCTGTGTGTGAATATAAAATCCCTTTAAAAGCTCCCTGCTGTTAGTATAAATCCATTCAATATATTAGGAAAATGGTTGCAGAAAGAGAAGAAAACATCATTTAGTTTCAAACCTCCTGTTGAATAATCTGAGGTTTTAAAACGATTCATGAAGAAAAAATGAGGAAAATCTCTGATATTTTATGACCACAGCAAAACCCTTCTCTGAATCTTATCAAATGATCAGAACACAATGATTTGGGGTCTTTAGTGAAACCTTTAAACTTTAGATGAGGATGATTCTCCAAACTGCAGGAACAGCCACAGCAGAGGCGTCATCACTTCCTGTTCAGATCAGCCTTCACCGGCAGAACCGAGCAGGTTTCTAATGCAACAACACAAACTCACTCAGTCACTGATGGAGTTCCCCAGGGGTGCGTTTTCAGACCCATTCTTTTCATATGGTCATAAATATTTTATTACCACAAAGTTGTATTTTATTGGTATTTCTGTGTTTTTTATGGTCTGCAGAACAGGAAGCTGTTGTAAAACAGCAATTATACTGAGACAGGCTCAATTCATTTTCCTGTTAAAAAAATTAATAAGTCATTTCTATTCAGATGACACTAAATCTCCCCTGTTGCCTTGTGATAAACTGGTGATCAGTTCTGGGTTTACTCTGACTGTAGGAGATAAGCGCCAGAGCCCTGGGATCCTCCGCAGCTAAACTGGTATGAAAAATTGATGTTTAGATATTATTGTTGTTGTTTCTGACTCTACATCAGTTGATTGCTTGAGTTGTTAAAGAATCCTAAGTTCTGCCTTCTGAAGCACCTGACAGCGCAACAAAGTCCAAACAATGACAAACAGTCAGCTAAGTCTGAAACTCTGCTGCAGGCCCCGGCACCCAGCAGCACATCAAACCCTTCTTCACACTCATCACAACGCCATCCGTCTTGCCTTCAGGACCAACGCTGTGCTCCTCGTGACCTTGTGGTATCCAGACATAAATCTCAGCCCGCTGGCCGGCTACGTTTTCCTGACAGAGCTGTCCAGGAACGCCCTGACCGCTCTCCATTCTGCTGAATCCCTGGTTGTCTTTAAACTTGATTTATTACACCCATCCCTGTTTCTGCAGAAAGAGCAGACACAGGTCAAAGGTTTCACCCACCAAGCGCACAGCTGAGCGCGGCGGCTTTCCGCAGGCCATCCAGACTCAGACAGATGGTGTCTCTTTCCCTCTGGCTCTGCTCCTTCAGCCCCTCGGCCCCCAGGATGAAGGCCAGGCCCTTGGAGCTGCCCGCCATGCGGCCCGTCAGAGGCGTGGACAGCACATCAATCAGGTTCCTCCACACGCCGGTGAGGATGAAGCGGGAGAACACGGCACCTGATTAAAAAGAAAGGAGGGAGAGAAACCTGCAGCTAGCATCACAAGCTGGTTTCTGATCCTGAAGAGAAGAAAAACGATGATGTCATGAGGCGTGACTCACGGTTAACGAGGTTAAAGTTTCTGTGGTAGCACTTTAATTGAAGTACATAATAGCTGCCATGAACATAAAGGAGTTTTTTATCATCATAAGCATCATTATTTACTGAATAATGCAAAGCTGACAGTTTTAATGCAACTTTTAGTGCAGGTGCCATGTCAGTTTTATGCACATCTCTTCAGATAAAGTGTTAGAGGACTGCAGATGAAGTCACTGACTCATTCCTCCATATCTGTCTTCATCTTTTTATTTTCTATCATCTCTCTCTTCTGTAGGCTTTCTTCATTGATCTCTGATGACAGATTCAAAAAGAGCTGGCAATATTTAAAAACTATTCCTCATAATTTATTAAAGTATCCATTAAACCAAATATTTATTCTTTCTGTCTAGACAGGAACAGCCAGCTCTGCATTGTAATCATGTAAAATCACTTATACTTAAACAATACACCTGATTTTGTTTAAAAAAAAAAAACTGTTCAGTTTAGGATAATTTGCTGTTGCAGGAGAAGAAAAAATATATTCTGACTTTCTTAAAATTAATTGTTGATATTTTATGGAAGTTTCTATATTTTCAGTGTCCAAATTGTAAATTTTGACATAATTTCAAGTAAGTAAATATAAACTGCATGTTATTGAATGTTTTCTTTTGCTGGAATTTATTGCTGATATGCTGAAGACATAAACCCTAGACATATCTAATGCAACATTAAGATATTACTTCACTATTACATATCAACACATATGAAGTATTTATTTATAAAGAAAATGATCTCAGAGCTAATTATTTATTAGTTTTGTTTTTCATCCAGCCTTCAATGCCAACGTTTGGTTCAGCCTTCAGCTATTAAGTTGAAGGTAATTTTCTTCCACAGCAGAAAAACTTGCAGGATATTTGCTGTTGTTTGTTCAAAACACAGTAAAATTTTATGAGAAACAATCAAAACCAGCAATAGGAGATCTGAGCATCAGCCTCTTGGTCCTCACAGTAAAGCATTAGCATGAATGCATGACTCTAACCAAGATGTCCGCCTTGAGTTACAGACCTGCAGTCGCTGTGTCACTTCCAGGCCTCTCAGAGCTGAGCGCTGATTGGCTGGACGGCCTCCGGATCATCTGACCTCCAATAGCACTGCTGCCCAGGCCGTCGATGTCTGAGACGACAAAAATAAAAAACAACTTGCATCAAATATTCATTCAGATATTTGTCTTTTGGAAACAATCCACTACATACATGTTTTATTTTTCCCCACAGTTGACCCATTCCTAAACTCTAAAACTGTAAGAACTTCAGTTTGAAGTTCAGTCCCTTAAATACAGAGATACAATGAAATGGAAAACAATCAGAGACCAGCAGGATGTGTAGATGCACGATTCCTCTGGAGAAAATTATCCGTAAATATAGCAAAGATTGCAATTTATAAACAAAATGCAACTGCAGCACACTGGGTTTATGATCTACTGGGTTCTCCAACATGAGGTTTTCTTCTCTGGTGAGTTGGATTTCTGTCTGAAGAAGCATGAAGAATATAAGAAAAGCAGCTTTTCAGGGAGACCTGTCAGCATGGTGATGAGCGGCAGCGTGCGGTCTTCTGGTGAGCTCCAGTACCCGGCGTCAGCCAGCAGGTTGCGCTCCAACACCTGGTGGTGAAGCTCCTCGATCCAGGCCTGGCACAGAACCACGAGGACTCCGCTGCTCTGGATCAGCCGAACAAACTCCTTCTGCAGAACATGAAGGGAAACGCTCATCAGCTGCGCAGAGCCTCAGGAGAGAAGCTGTCGCTGTGGCTCTGCTCACCAGGCTGAGGGCGGGGGGAAGCTCTCTCCGCCTGTAGTAGTCGCAGCAGCAGAGCTTGAGGTTGAGCAGCAGAGCGTAGTACGACACCAGGTAGAGACCGTCTGCGTTCATCAGAGCCTGGCAGCTCACAGAGTCGCCCAATTCAAAGCCTGGAGAGTGAATCCCACCTGAACGAAGGAAACATCAACACCTAGCTTTAGAGAGCCAAACAACAAACTTTAAAATTCATTATTAAACAGTAGAACTTCATTTAAGCCCTGACAAGCACTCACAAGGCCACTGTTTTTATCAACTGAGACACAGACAAGAATTTAAGCCAACAATCAATACAGAATAAATGGTATATAAATGGTATCTTAGACAATGGGAACCTTCTGATGTTATCCTGTCATTTTGATGCATCTACTGAGTTTCATGTGAGATCTAAGAGGTAAAAAGGAGCCGGAAAAATTCAGACCAAATAGTATAAATAGGAGTGAATTTACATCTGAGTTTGTCTCTTGGACTCATTTAACAGAAAACTGAGGGAAAGTAGACAAAAATATCCAGTTTTTCATTAATAAACTGAACATGAGGAGGTGAAACTGTGAGAGAAAGGAATTTAAATCCAAAAGTTTAAGAACATTTCACACGTTCAGGACCATCATAACATTCTGGCCAAACATCCAAAGGTAAAAAAACTAAAAGATTTGTTTTTCCATTACAAATCATGACGGATAATTAACTTCACAGAAATCTTCTGCAGTAGCTGAGTTCGTTTTATCATCTGTGAACTCTAAACTTCGTCCTCCAGAATATTTGATTGCTTGAATTAAACAGTGGAGACACTAAGAGCTGCTCAGTCAGCTGGTCAGTAAACATGCTGTTTGTTACTGAGCAACCCAAACAAAGTCTGTTCTGTTCTAAAACTACATCATCATCTCACTGAATCTCTGCTGATCTCTCTTCCCTTCGCTTACCAGCCTGCAGCCCAGAGCAAAAGGTGGAGGAGAAGTTCTGCAGCGACAGGTCCACCTCCTGGGCAGAGGCCAGTCCCAGGAGGCGGGGCAGCAGCGCCGCCAGCGACTGGACGAACAGCCTGGCGCTCTGCTGGTCCGCCTCCTGGTTGCGCAGCAGCTTGAGGGACAGGGCGGCGGTGCGCAGGGAGCGGTGGCCCGGGCAGTCCCGAGGCGTCTGCTGCTCCTCGTCCACCAGAGACACGTTGTCAGACCCGATGTCGGACACGTCGGAGCGCCCCGAGTCTTTCTCTGCAGCCATGGAGTACTGATCGCACGAGTCAAACTCTGTCCGAGACAAGTCCTGCTCTTCCATGCTGCAGGACAACCAGAGTCATGAATGAAACGGTGAGGAGCTTGTTTTTAATACGCTTAGAAAAACAGACGCAATAAAGACCAATCACAAACCAGCCTGGTTCTGATTGGTCAGTTATTCTGGCAGCTGGAAGTGATCATAAACAGCCACAGAGCTGTTTAGAAAAACTGCAAACACACAAAATCCTAAGTATTTTTGTCTCGTTTTAGTGCAAATATCTCAGCACACTTGAAATCAGACAAAACTAACTTACAAATAACTTTCCAGCAAGACGGAGGAAGAGCTTGTTTCAAGCCAACAATTCTAGTTGTGGCAGTTTACTTTACTCTAAATAACGACTTATTTTTCCCATAAGTGAAATAATCTGCCAGTGGAACGAGGACGTTTTCATCAATAAGTAATTATCGACTTAAAACAAACTCCTTTACTTTGCTGAAAATTTAGTTTTGTCTTGTCAAGAGTACAAAAACGTTTGCGCTAAATATTTCTGTCATGTTTGCCACTAGATGGCGCTAAAGAGAACTACTTAGTTTGAAAAATCCTAGCAATGAATCCCAAAGTTGACGGAGTCGTACCTGAAGTTGCTCTCGCTGTACCTGGACCCTGGCCCATGGTGCGACCGCGTCCTGGAGTCCACTGACAGGAAGTTGGTGATGTCAGGGAAGACGAGAGCGTGGCTCCTCTGCACCACGTCAGGAGGAACGACTCCTCTGTCCTTGTCCTCCTGTCCCTCGGCCTCCACGCCGCGGCCTCCTCCTCCCTCCGCCCTGTCTCCTCTCGGAGCCGCGCCTCCTGCCGGCTCCCGTTGGCTTCTCTCCTGGCCTCCAAAGGGACAGCTCAGATGGACGCGTGCGTCCTCGCCACACTCCTCAGGCGTGTGTCCCTGACCCAGACCCAAGTCCCCCATCTCCAAGTCCAGGGTGGTTTGTCCCGTTTCCGTGGTGATGCTGATGCTGATGTCAGGGCTACGCTCGGTGGCGCCTGCGGCGGCCATGTTGGAGGAAGCGGAGCTGGGGTCCCACTGAGGCTGCTCTGAGGACAGGATGTGTCTCTGCCACCTGAAGTCGGCCTCGTTGATCTCCATGGACTCCCGGGTGGACTCCGATCCGTCCTTCAGGTCGTCCAGGCGTCTGAGGAGAAACCGAGCCTGCAGGAGGAAACACAGCGACTCTTACTGCTGTTGATCCATCCAGACAGAACCAACACATGCACAGAGAGAAACATCAAAACTCAATGCAAAAAGTCACCATGTTGGGATTTGAACCCACAACCTTCTTCCTGAAAGGCAGAAACCTCAAGAACCTCTTTTAATAGTTATTTATACTTTTAAATGTAGCCTATAGTGATAGTTATTTAGTTTTTACTATTTATATTAGTTTCATTCATTATTACTACAAATCCATCCATCCATTCATCAGCAGCATAAAAGCAACTAGAATATATTGAATTAAACTTAATTAATTGCAATTGTTGGTAATATTTGCTAAGACAACTTGTCTCCAAACTCAAAGTTTCCAGAAAGCGGTTGTGAGATTCGCTTTGTGTTTTCTCTTGGTGTCATGACTACCTGTTCAGGCTGGAGGCTGCGACCCTGCGACAGGTCATCCAACGCAGCCAGAAGAGCGCAGGCGCAGGAAACGGAGGCGAAGCACGCCTCGATGCCGCCCTTCATACAGGCCTCAGTCATCCCATCCATCACTCTGAAAACAGAACATTACATCCAGACTGAGTCCAGCTTCAAAATGCTTATTTTTCATTTAGTTTTCTTGATAATAATCTTTTGTCTAATATAATCCCATGAGTGAAGCTATGGATCAGGTTTGTTTACTGACAGTTTGAGCAGATCCAGGTGGGACTTCCTCTTTGAGAAGGAGCGTTTCCTGGTTTCAGGTTCGGCTACACACGGCCCAGCCAGGTCGTAGAGGCGCTGCGGGCTGCCAAGAATCTGACCAGGACAGAAAGATGTTAACATTCCTTCGTTTAGTGAGCAGAGAACTGATGGACAGATGGGGAATCACCTCCTTCATGATGCGGATGGCCTCGGTTCGGTGCTGGGGCGGCGGGTAGAGCAGGATCCGGTGGTACAGCGACTGCAGCACCGGCTTCATCGACTCCACGCAGCTCACCAGGCGCACCAGCTCTGCTGCGATGTAGCACACCGTCCGCACCACCGGCGCAATCCTGGCGGGGGCGCTGGAGGAGCAGCCGGACCCCCGGCCTTGATCGGACACTCCTCCACTGGAAGAGTCCACTTCCTGACAGATTCCTGGGAGAGGAAGAGGAAACAATCTGGCATTTAGAGACGAGTGAGAAGATAAACGGCCAGATGGACAGATGAATGCGTTACCTTGAGCGATTCTCTCTGAAAGCCGGTCTCTCTCTAGCGCCCCCATGTAGCCGTGGTGAGAAGTGATGGTTTTATCATTGACTGGATTTCCCATAATCGCCACCAGAGACGGACAAAGCTGCTTCCTGCAAGAAGAAATGCCGTCAATTTACATCAAGACATGAGTCAATAAAAAATGTTTGTCTCTAAAAGATTTCTCTCTTTAACTTCCAACATGAAGTAACTTTATATTTCAACATGGTGCATTCGCTTTGGTTGCAACATGTGAGGAAACATTCAGCAGATACAGAGAGTCGTACCACACCAGGTCGGTGAAACCTCTGGACAGGTGCATTGTGGGAGGACAGCTGCTGAGCATAGACAGGATGCACTCCAGGTAGAGCAGCTGCAGCAGCTGATTGTCACTAAAAGGAGGAGAGAATGAGGAAAGGTCAATGATTCACAGAGAGGAAGTGAGGTCACTGACAGAACACCTGCAGCGTTACCTGTCCACCGACTCCAGTTTCTCACAGAACACGGTCAGAACCATCACCACGTCCTCACACAGAGCCTGGCTGGTGGGGGAAACATCTGCATACACACACACACACACACACACACACACACAAAGTTCATTCATCCAACTTTTACACTAAGTGATAAAACAAACTAATTAATCCTCCTCGTTTGCCTCTCTAAGAAATTAACATTCCTGAGGGGGAAGTTCGGCTCCAACCATGCATTCAGTTTACTTATGTGTCACTATTTATTGTTTATGTTTATGCATTTGGCAGACGCTTTTATCCAGACTAACAGATGGGGGTAAAACAATGCAGTCAATATTAAAGCTACTTAGAAGGAAGAACACCAGTGAGGTGACAGAGCAGAAACAGAGGGAAGCTTATTAAAGAGGCTTTAAATCATCTCTAAATTAGTTTGTGCAGCTTATTTATTGATTGACATTCCTTTTTTAAGCTTTAACTGGTATTGGTGTGCACTAAAACACCCAGTTGTTCACTTTTCTTGAATTTTCAAGTGAAAAATGTTTAAGTTTTATCCTGCAGATGTTTCCAAAGTGTAGCTCCACATGTTTACGTTCATAAAACATGTTTTCTGGATGGCTGCTCTTCTTAGTCCATCTATTTTGTCCCTCAAAGAGACCCATACACCAGGACAACTATTACAAACTGTTCATGTAGAAACTACAGACACTGTTCATTCTTCACTAAGCAGGTGTGTAGAATGATGTGTACCTTTTCTCTGCAGAGGCAGCGCGGTCGCCTCATCTCCTTCAGCTCCCTGCAGAGCAACACACAACACCAGGGAGGGTCACTGAGTTTGTGACTTTAAGGAGATTTTAAGGAGCAAAAGAAAATACATGCTTATTGAAGGGGAAAAAAGCTTAATTTTATGCTTTAAATTGACTGATGACAAAATATTACAAGATGAATGCAGCATGACTGGATTTAAGAGGAAAAATATCAACCAGATGCTTCTGATCAAATGTGTTGACAAACTGCTCATCATCAGCAAGAACAGCTTGATGAAAGCAGTAAGTTTATCAGTTTCTAATCTCAGCATGCAGGTGGGTGTTAACACAGGTAACGAAGGGAAGAAGTCAGCCATTTTGTCAGAGAAGCAACTGTTAGTAGAACTTTTTCAGTTACTGGACCCTCTGGCAAAATCCTTGCAGCAAATCCAATTACAACGGACTGTACAGTTCTTCTTTATGCTGACGATTCAATACTCTTTATTGCTAATCTCCAAATTTCTCAGTCTGTGTTGTCATTGTTTACCAGTCTGGTATAAGCTTGTTGACATATCAGAAGATTTTTTTGCTTAATTAAAATTAAAATTAATTAAAATAATTAGGGAAATTATCAGTATGGGCCAATATTAATAACTGATGTTTATTTCCATCTACTTGTCAACGTTTCAGGAGAGGAGAGTGTTGGGAACATGATCAATAAACTATTTCTGATTCTTAATTATCACTGCATTATTAATATGGGATATAAATATCAGACTAAGTTTTCATATCAGTGTCTTTAAAAATGATATTTAGAAGAAACTTTTTTCAACAATGACCTTAGAGAGTCAGATGATCCTCATCAATGTGGAAAGAGTCATAGTGTAAAGTCTGCTGTCCGTTATTCTACAAAAATATGATTCCCTTGATGATTCTTATCGTCACTGACTGAACCATGAACTCAGTTAAATCTGAGGTCGTCCTTCCAACCACTGAACCTGGGCCTGACCCCCGGTCTTTAACCAGCACCAGCGGATGAGACTCAACAATTACTGAGAGTAAAGATGTTAGATTAAAGATGGACATAGATTTTCACACAAATTTCACATTTTGGTTTAGTTTTAAAGAAATAAATAACTGACCAGATGAGCAACAAAAAGTTTATTGTGCTGCTGTATGTAGAACCTCGGAGCAATAAGAGGAATCAGTGTTACTGAAGACAAAGCAGCAGAAAGACCTCAAGGTCCTCACTGCTCACTTTGTTGCTGACGGGTCTGTTTAAAACAAATGTGTGTGTGAGTGTGTGAGTGTGTGTGCGTGTGTGTGTGTGTGCGTGTGTGTGTGTGGGGGTGTTCTCTCTGACCTCCTGTCTGTGGCGCAGCTGCAACGTCAGGTCCCCCAGTATCTGGCTCAGGGTGGCCCTCACTGCTGTGTTGATGCTGCGCTGGTGACAACTGGACATGTAGGTCTCAATACACACCTGTACACACACGCCCCCACAAGCACACACACACAACAGGACATCAGTGACGCAGAGCACCAGAGAGCACCAAAGCCACGTTGAGCTGTCAGGGAGATTTATGGGAAGCTTCCATGGCGTCACTGGTTGCCACGGTGACCAGGAGTGGCGTAAACCACTGGGATGTGTTGTCAGCCTGCAGAACATCTTATGGTCAGATTAGAGGTCACACTCTGGGGACGCTGAGCAGTAATGGAGCACAGAGACAAACAAAGACAAGATGTCTGCAGCGTCAGCAGATTTTACGACAGCGTGAAGCAAAGATATCAGAAAAATGAGCTGAAGGTAATCCGAGTCCAGACGGAAAAGCTCTATGCAACCAAATACCTGTTAGGATTCAATGAACTCTAGAAACATATTAGGGCTTCATCTAACAATTACTTTAATAATCAATTATTCTGATTATTAATTGGCACATTCTGTTGATTATTCATTTAACTACTTATGTCTTTTTATACAATATTAGAAGTACATTAAAATGAATAATGAAATTAAATAGGAAAAAAAAATTTACCTAAAATAAGTTAAAATATTTTTTAACTTAAATTGAATATATATATATATATATATATATATATTCATCTACTTGTCAACGTTTCAGGAGAGGAGAGTGTACAGTTTTAGTTTAATTACTTCCCTGAGTGTGATATTCTTTCGGTAACTGGCCTTTTTTAAAGTCTGTATACTCCATTTAATGATTAATATATTACTAAATTAGTTGATTATTTCAATAAGTGATTAATTCGATTGTTTCAGCCCTAATACAGAAACCAGAAGATCTAACTGCATCTATGACAAAAACCTTTGCAACCTTATTAATTTTCTCCACCTGCAGAGTTTTTAGAAAGTTCATGAGAGTCAAGCCTGAACGTCCTTCCTGTTCCTCTATGAAGGCTCCTGGGGGCCACATGGAGCTCCGAATGTTTGCAAACGATTGCTAAAGATACGGATCATCTGTCTGAACAGAGACAGCAGCAGCCCATCACCAAGGTTACAGAGACGAGACACCTTATTGGTGCTGAGCTCATCACTGAGAACATGGTTCCATCGTTTCATCACCTCTTTAGTTCAGTTTTATAGTTACCGACTTTAATGAACTAATTAGATGTATATTTTCTGTGTTTAATATAATAAAATGATCAGCGTTTCCATTAGAACTGGATCTGCTCTGAACAGGTTTGACAGCAGGAACCTGGAACCTCGTCTGTCAGCTGAACAAAGACTGAAATCAGCTAATTAGACTCAGATTTAAAGCCTCTGCAGCTGCTGGGCCATTTTAAACCTAATCAATACATCCTCCAACATCCAACCTCACAGCTCTACTAATGCTGCAGTCTGCTGAGGTGCAACACGGATTTAAATCACAGATTCTCCAAGAACAGATTTTCTCAGGTTCATGTTTCAGCTCAATATTTCACACATTTTCCCCACTAAATTTCCACAGTTTGGACTTCATGTTATCACATTTCTAATCTATAACTGGAGAAGGACAGATGGTCGTCATGGACGAGCCGCTCAATCAGCTGAGTAACATGAAACCCAGAGAGGCGTTTGAGTGTCTGTGGTTTAGCAAGCAGTCATGTATTGTTTGGAGCTGCCAGGGCGGCTGGCGCTCATCTGCAGCAGTCATTAGTTCATAACAAACCACCACACACAACCTGTGGGCTTTTTACATCAACCAATAACCTAACAGTCACGTTCTGGACAGTGGAGGAAGCTGGAGTACCTGGAGGAGACCCATGCATACACAGGGAGAACATCCAGCTCTATCACTGTCTAAATAATCAACTTGGAAACTGATGTGGTAGGAAGTCACATATTTAAAGTGAAGGAACTGGGAAAGTTCATTAGAAACAAATAAATCTGGAAACAATAAAGCTTTTCTGACTACAAAGAATCCTCTATATAATAAGTGAGTTTTATTCACAGCCACTAAAACCAAAGACTGATTTTTCTTTCTACATCTTTAAATCAAAAAACTACGTTCACACAGTAAGTTCAGATGCTAATAATAATAAACTGCAGGTGTAAAACCGTCTCGGTGCTGAACAAATCCCTGAGCCTGTTAGCCTGTTAGCGTGTGGCGGTTAATGGAGATCTGCTGACAGCATTCAGAGCAGTGCTCTGAGTTATGACCAAACAAACAGAAGCAGATACTCTCTGTCCCTCTCCAACAGCAGCTGGCTCTGAATGCATCAACACCAGCAGCTTTTATCAGGCGCTAATGGCAGCAAACATCTCCTGTGTCCTGCAGCTGCAGCTGCTGCTCACTGAACTGAAATGACAAAGAAATCCTCCCAAACCTCCAAACATTTGCACAAAGGAGCATTTATCAGTTTATTAGCTTTAAGTGATGCATTATGCAGCGTCTGAGAAAGAAAACGGTCAAACAGCAGAACAGTTTAATCATTTAGTCAGAAATTTGAGCTATTTGAGTTTCATTTGATATGATTTTTGATCGTACATAAAACCCTCTCAGGATAATTTGAGTGTTCCTCTGACTGTGTTACCGCTGAGGACACAGACAGACAAACATCCACATACTGCCTCAGATATCAGAAGGATTTCATCTCTGAACTCTTCAGATCTCCTGTTTCTTTCTGAGTTGAAAAAGCTTTTCTGTTTCCAATAAATGTTTTACTATTATAGTTTATAGTAGAACTATTAGTACTACTATTTTAGTTTATAGTAAAACTATAAACTAAAACAAGCTGAACTCAACATCAGGATGTTGAAACAGATGATCTAGTTTTCTTTAACCACTGTGGTTCAAGACTCCCATCTGTAAAGATTATTTTTTCACTTTACTTTCATAGACTTGTTCTGTTAAAAACACAAAAAAACATCTTCATATTTGTTATGAGCCATTTTCCAGTCCCTGTTGTTTCAGTTCCAGGAAACTAAATAAAATATATTAATTTACCCCAGAAAACGGGAGCATGAGAACATCAGTGGGATGTTGGGTAAATTAAATCAAACAAACTTTATTTATCCAAAGGGAAATGAAATGCTGTCATAACTCATATCATCCAAGTATCTTCAGAGTGATTGTGGACGGCGACGCTGTGGGGAGGAACTCCTACAGCAGTCAGACCTGCAACGAATCCAAAGAGGCCTCTGACTGAAGACTGTTGCTGTAGGACAGTATGATGACTATCCTGACATGCTAACAGTTTAATATCAAAGCAGCACAGATGATATTCTGCGGTAAAATGTCCTGGACGACAGAATCAGCTGGAGTTTGGGATATGAGGTAATATCAAATTTAGCAACAGGAAAGAATGAACACAGAGGTCATGGCATGAATTATAGACTTCCTTGTTCGCAGTCGGAGGCAGCAGACATTTTAACACATTAATGTCAGATTGTCTGACAGAATGAGTTCATTTTCACGGAGGTTGCTGTGACTGTAGAGTTTCACAGATTGTTTACCATCCAGGAAAGAATCAGTTTCTGTAACCTCAAATATTTATTCTTCTACTTCTACAACTGAGATTGCAAACACAAAAATCAAGTTTATTTCCCCCCAGTGTGGAGTTTATTAATGATGTTTATTATGTGTTCTTCCTTTCTGTCAGTGGAATCTGAGGAGGAATGAAACACGTCAGACTCAGTTTCCACCATGAAGCTCAACAGAAACACAACAGATCAAGACTGAAGCAGACCCTGAAGGTTTCTGACGATACTTTCCAATAAAGTTTGAACTGGTCCAGTTCAGGTAGAAGAATCAAACGCTTGGCAGAGATATTAGTGTGATAAATATTGGTCCTGATCTGGAGCAAACCAACAACCCCATTCAGTCATCTTTAGAAGTAAATTATGTTTTTGTTGCTTCTACAGTATCAAATCTGGAAATGATTGTTTTACCTGAGCGATCCTCAAGATGGAGTCTCCATTAATGTCAAAGTTTGGAGAGTAGGTGATGCAGAGCAGGACCTGCAAACAGAAATAAATCCTTCTGATGTTCTGCACAGGAGCTGAGACAAAAGGGTCAGAGGTCATTCATCTGACTGTCAGCAGAGCAGCGCGGTCTGTTACCTTCATGACCTCCACCTGCAGGTCCTCATGCAGGGAGGGGGTGACCCTGATGGCCTCCAACATCTGGCTGAGCAGCTGCTTCTCCAGAACCTCCACCTCCGAGCTGACTCCGCCCACAAACCGGTCGTCACACAGGAACTTCTGATAAGAGACGAGGTCAGAGTTCACAGGTTAGGCGGAACCAGAGAGGCTGCAGGGAGGATCATGATAATGTTCAGTACCTGCATGCCGGCGAGCGCCATCTGACCCAGTTTGGTGTTTTTGGACTCCAGAGCCATCTGCAGCGGCAGCAGGCAGCGCTCTCTGCTCAGAGCAACAGAAAACAGAGACGTTACTGACCTGAAATATTAATAAACACTCAGATGCTCCAATAAATAAATATCTAGCAGGAAAGAGTCCAATCAGGAAACAATAAATTAACTGTTTGCATCTGTTATACAGTAAAAACAAACTGGATGGTAAAATTCTGGTTCAGCCTTGAAGCTCCTTCTTCTTCTCTGATGAACATCAGATCCCAACTGAGAAGGAAATTATTTATCTGGCCTTTGATTTTCACCACTGAGTCACACTGAGCGTCATGGATGGATGAGGTCAGAAGAGACAAAATCAATAAGCTTAAATCTGTAGCCATAAATTCATATTCACATAAACCAGACCTGAAAAACAAACCTCCAGATTCTCTAACAATCAGATTCAGATCTTTAAATTACCAGGGAAGATAGAAATCAGTTCCACTTTTTATTTAACCTACAAACAAAAGACAATTAAAAAACACACATTTGAGTAAACATTACCTAAACAAATAATTAGAAACAAGACAGAAAAAAATGCTAATTATTTCTACAACTGTACATCTTTAAATTATAAATGAAATCTTCCACTGATTTTAAATGTCAATATTAGGCTCTAAAAATAACTGCACACATTTTTCATCATTATCTACTTAAGTTCTGATGCTGATTTAATGTAGTCGGGCCAATTCCACTTGATTCTCATCTCCCTCCAGGTCTCCATCGGGGATTTCTCCCATTGAGTTGCATTTCTCCAGTTGAAATTTAACTGGACCAATCAGCAAATGATGCTTGTTGTTTAGCGGCAGCAGCAGTTTGTGTTTGTCACACTTTCAAATATTAAGAAATTAAAGTTGGGGCAAGATAAATGTACAGCTAAGCTTCAATAAACTGCCGCATTATTTACGTCTCACCCAAACGTTAAGCAGATCACAGAACAAGAGGCTGGTTTTACCAGGCTAGTTTTAATGTGATTAACACAGAAAACTTTACTTTGATGAACTGAATAGTTCAGCTCTGGGTCCGTTATGTAACTATGTGTCTGATCAGAAACAGCCTCCCGTCTTCAGAGACTCTTTGTCTTGTTGTGTTTCTTCCATTCTCTCCAACTGAATCTCCTTCTCTTTATTCATAGCTGATTGAATCTCTTCTGCTGATGGATTTCAGACGCCGCTGAACCAGCTCAGCTCCTCCGGCTTCAAACAGGCCGCAGAGTGCAGGACAGTTAAATCAATCCGCCGTCTCTTTATGAGCCTGAAGAAAGAAAACTGAGCCACGGGGAGAACAATGAGGCGACCCGACCCAGAAAGAGACAAAATCAGAGATAAAACTGGCAGAAACTTTCATATAAAACCCAGAACTGACAGCAAATATCACAATTGCGTCAATCATTTCGGTCACGCTTTAATGTCAGAAGGTTTTTTTCATTCTGCAGATAAAGAACTGCTCAGATTACTGAGCATTTCATCAATGTTTAATCTAATCAGCTCTATTAAAACAGAAGCTAATGAATAATTCATCATTAGAACTTCAGCTTCTGTTTCTGTCATCTACTTTCTACAGGGGGCGCCACCGCTGATCTTCAGCCTTTTCTACAGGGGGCGCCACCGCTGATCTTCAGCCTTTTCTACAGGGGGCGCCACCGCTGATCTTCAGCCTTTTCTACAGGGGGCGCCACCGCTGATCTTCAGCCTTTTCTACAGGGGGCGCCACCGCTGATCTTCAGCCTTCGCCTTCTTCTGCCACACAAACATTCTCCATGAGAATTAAGAGTTGTTGCTGGTTTTTGTTTTTTATTACAAAATGTCATAGAGAGGTCTAAAAAGTTGCTAAAAGTTGGCAACAGTGCTTTCTCTTGTCTAGACCAGAAACCCGTTTACCACCATCCTCTCATCCCCACGCTGACCACGCCCCTCAGTGCCCCTTGGCTCCACCCACTTTGGTGACATTTTTTAAAAATGTGTCTGGGGCAGGTTTTCCTTACAGGGGGTTAGTTAGACCAGATAGAGAACTGGTTCTGCTGTACTGACTGTAGTCTTTGAATATCCAGACAATGGAAATATCGACACACAGATGTCCAGCAGTTATCAGGCAGCATGAGTCTGGTATAATACTAGTTTCAGTTGAAATTCTGTTCTGGTTTCTCAGTTTTCATTTTCAGATCGTAGACAGACATTTAAAGTGACTCCTGCTTGTAAAAGTTCCTCAGATGTCAGGAAGAGTTTAGGAAAACCGTTACCTTAACAGGCTGGTTTTATTTCACTGCTCAGTTTTATATTTGCCTTATCAGCTGAGTGATTCCAGGATGATTTAAATGTATTCAAATCAGACCAGAACAGTTTAAAGGTGTGGGATTCCCAAACTGCTGCAGGCGACAACATGGAGAAGATGTCAGGGAAATCTTCTCCCAGCAGATACAAGTTGATGACAAGCCAGAAAAACGAGATTCTTAGAGAACTGGGCCAATAAACCATGAAGGGTTTCTGACAGCATATTCAAACCTTCTGCTTCAATTTCTCTACTTTAAATTTAACAATAAACACAAACTAATACCAGAGGCAACAAAGGATGATGCCATTAAACAGACAGATACTGTTTTCTTTTTTTTAATTCCAAGACAGAAGAATTGAGACATGAGCTGAATGAATAAATGAACTTACCGAAGCTGTGAAGGAGAAATCTTGAATGATCCCTTCTGAGCCTCCAGAGTTTCTGAAAAAACAGACAAAAAAATCCGGCATCAAATATTTTGTGTTCTTTGTTTTAGACAAAACAAAAAATTGATGCAATAATTCTGATGAACATTGTTATAATGATATAACTTTCCCTACATAAATATTAAAAAGTGTTTGTTTTATTACTGAATCATGTGTTCAGCTACAAGAAAACATAAAATAATAAAACATTTTCTTAAGTTTCTTATAAAGTTGCCTCTGGCTGCAGCATTAACAGATTCACTTTCATGTGAACTGTCCCTTTAAATTTGGTATTTTTTAGTAATAGCAGACTTTTCAAGTTGTTTAAAAAAAATAAAAGTTGGATATAAAATTACAAGTCTGATTTTGTGTCTTATAGCATATTCAATCAGGTTAAGGTCTGGACTTTAACTAGACCATTGCAAGACCTTGATGTTTTTCTTTTTCAGTCATTCTGTCACAGATCAGCAGGTCACTTTGGGATTATCGTCCTGCTGATGACCCAGTTTGGACGGAACTGCAGCATCTGACTCTGGAATATTTTAATAAACAGTTCTTGGTCCACATGGAAACAAGCCCAAATCATCACCCCTCCCCCACCGTGTTTGATAGTTTGAATAAGATGTTTGGTCTTTTCTAGATGCCTTAGATATTTTCTAAACTTTCTCTGAATTGAATGAGGGACTTTAAATCACATTAACGTTACGTTAAACTCTCCCTGGATTCACTTGCTGCTGCTTCTCTGACATCTTTCCTGATGTCTCCCCTCCTGAGTACAAAGTTAAGTTTCTGTATAAAGAGCAGGAGTTTTATTATTTTGCAGATGTTCCTCCAAAGAGAAGAATTTAAAACTGAAAGTTGTATATTTTGTAACCATGCTGCTGCATGTTTAGTCTCAGTAGGTCCTGTTGCATTTCTGTGATATTCCACTGTGTTTAGGAGAGAACCTGATTCTCCCTCCGTCAGCACAACCTGAGATTTCCTCTGTGAGCTTCACTCTTCACCCGCCTTTATCCTGAAAGGTCATTCTGCCGCCGCTACCGCTGTTAATGCTAGCAGCGTCTCCATGACATCAGAGGAAACCATGTTCTCCTCACGGTAACACAGTGAGTCACAGAGATTAGCTGGATGTTTTCTGAGCATCACGAAGGTTTCGCTCCGTGTCACTTACAGGAAATCCTTCATTTCTGCCAGATCATCTTAACTTTGGAGCTGAAAGCTGTTTCCCTTTTAATGAAGCAGGAGTTCAGCATTTATTGCAGGTATTTTAATAAGGAAAAAATGTCTAGTCATGATTTTACAAAGCCAGCCATAAAATTAAATAAGAAGATATAATTTTAATGTTTAGTTATCCTCAAATCTGACTAAAGAATCTATTTTTCATAATATTTCTTCTTGAAGTTTTAACCGACTCACCGTTCGGATCTCACGTGTTCCCTGAAACATTTTGTTTTCCCTGCAGATCACTTTAAACTAGACATTCAGATTTTATGCCATTCTGACCTCCATGGTCCAATGACCTCCATGTTCCAATGACCTCCATGTTCCAATGACCTCCATGTTCCAATGACCTCCATGGTCCAATGACCTCCAGGTTCCAATGACCTCCATGGTCCAATGACCTCCATGGTCCAATGACCTCCAGGTTCCAATGACCTCCAGGTTCCAATGACCTCCATGGTCCAATGACCTCCAGGTTCCAATGACCTCCATGTTCCAATGACCTCCATGTTCCAATGACCTCCATGTTCCAATGACCTCCATGTTCCAATGACCTCCATGGTCCAATGACCTCCAGGTTCCAATGACCTCCAGGTTCCAATGACCTCCATGGTCCAATGACCTCCAGGTTCCAATGACCTCCAGGTTCCAATGACCTCCAGGTTCCAATGACCTCCATGGTCCAATGACCTCCAGGTTCCAATGACCTCCAGGTTCCAATGACCTCCAGGTTCCAATGACCTCCAGGTTCCAATGACCTCCATGGTCCAATGACCTCCATGTTCCAATGACCTCCAGGTTCCAATGACCTCAAGGTTCCAATGACCTCCATGGTCCAATGACCTCCAGGTTCCAATGACCTCCATGGTCCAATGACCTCCATGTTCCAATGACCTCCAGGTTCCAATGACCTCCATGTTCCAATGACCTCCATGGTCCAATGACCTCCAGGTTCCAATGACCTCCAGGTTCCAATGACCTCCATGGTCCAATGACCTCCATGTTCCAATGACCTCCATGTTCCAATGACCTCCATGGTCCAATGACCTCCATGTTCCAATGACCTCCAGGTTCCAATGACCTCAAGGTTCCAATGACCTCCATGGTCCAATGACCTCCAGGTTCCAATGACCTCCATGGTCCAATGACCTCCATGTTCCAATGACCTCCAGGTTCCAATGACCTCCATGTTCCAATGACCTCCATGGTCCAATGACCTCCAGGTTCCAATGACCTCCAGGTTCCAATGACCTCTATGGTCCAATGACCTCCATTGTCCAATGACCTCCATGTTCCAATGACCTCCAGGTTCCAATGACCTCCATGGTCCAATGACCTCCATGGTCCAATGACCTCCATGTTCCAATGTCCAGGCAACATAAAGCACCAGCTGTTGGTGTCAGAAGGTGGAAAACCAACCGGATGTTTCTAAAAGCCTCAGACTGTGTGGATGTAGGAATATGTGGTAAATCTGATGAAAACCAGATGGAGATCCATTTAGTTTTTCTGGGAATAAATGGAGGTCCAAAGTTGGAAGTTGGAAAAATCAACCAAAACACAACAAGAGAGGAGAATTTGGACTTGATTCAGTTCTGATCTGGTCTTTTTTTGGCTGCTGCTAAAATGAGAATCTAAGTGATAAATTTCTTCATGCTGCTGATGATATTTTCATTTAGTGCTTGGTTTAGGCTCCTTAAACTTTTGACATGCAGAAAAGGACTGGTTAGCTGTAGCTTTTCTTTGCTCCCATTTGGATTGGAAATTACAAGATCTGCAGAACCGGGTTTGGACTTCCAAGCTGTTTCTACTAGAAATCGGTTCTGAATGCAACATAGACCAACAGTCTATCACAGCATTTATTATAATGACTGTGATGACAGATAATATTAGTCAACCCGTTGTTTAGGTTCTAAATGTGTCTCAGCATCACACACACAAGTTCTGCTCTAAAAATAAAACCGGGCCGTCGGGCTGCTGCGCTCAGAGCTGCAGTCGGTCATGTGACGCTGCTGCTAAACAAAACCTGCCGCTGATTCTGATCAAACGTGTTTTCAAATGTAAATAGATGGAATGATCCATTTTTAGAGTTTAGAGACATCATCACTGTTGCAACTCATTTCAGTTATAAAACATTATTAAGTCACATTACAATGTAAACAAATGGATTCTATCCAGAACTAATACAGGAAACTTACAGTCACAGCTCCGACTTATGAACACTGCAGTAGCCGCTTCTGTTCAATTTCAATTCAGTTCAGGTTTTTTTAACTCCAATTCATCACAAATATTATCTGAAGGCAATTAAAAAAATAATCAGTCTAATCATGCAGATCCAGTCTCTGTAGCCCATATTAGACACAGTCAGGCTCAGTTCATTTTCTGATTGGTTAAAAAAAGTTACATCACTTCTCCTGGACTAGCATGTAGCGACAGTGGAGAGAAAAACTCCACTTTAACAGGAAGGAACAACAGAACCAGAACTGGATATCTGCCGTGACCCACTGGGTTTGAGACAAAGCAGAAACACAAAAACACAGAAGAACTGATCCAGGACCGGGAGAACCTTCTATGATAGAAAAAGGAGTACAGAGATAACGGCAGCTGAAGCTCCATCAGTGGCTTCATCTAGGTGAGAAACACGGCTGAGCAGAAAAACTCACAACTTCTCAGAACTCTGCAGCTTCAGGTCAGAATCCTGTGAGTTGATGGAACCAAGACAAGATACTAACTTTGATTCCTCTGCAGTTCATCCAGACAAACAGGAAAGCAACATCTTCACTAATGGAGCTCAGAATAAGTGTAAATGAACAGGTTGGTACCGTAGCTAGCAGCACACTGTATTTACACGGCGGCCATGTTGGACTTTCAGGTCAGAGTTGGTGTCAAACCTTCAACTCTCCAAGTGGGAATTTCAGATTTGAGGTGCAGAGTTAGCAGGTAACGTCTGAACAAAAGGGAGGAACGTTCATTAAAACAGAAAATATCTGCAGAAAATTCATTAGAATTAAACTTTTATCTGAAATGGACTTAAATAAAAAATGTATAAAAACTGATTTATACTTTTTACTGAATGTTAAAGTATAGAATAGAACTAGTTTGCACAGCGCCTCCCAGAGGCCTGTGTGTGTAATTTGGGGTAATCAGTCAGCTCTGCTCCTTCAGGTAAACATTCACGCATGAGTGGCGCGTGGAGGAGTTGACCACGTCAGCAGGACCTGTCTGTTTGGAAACCATCTGCAGAACAAACACTGGAACCAGTTCCAGTTCTGGTGTAAACACTGAATCCAGATCTGATCGTGGTCTCTCCTCCCCGCCGTGAATCCAGGGCTCCCGCTACGGACCCCCGCTGTTTCCCGCCCTGTTTCCGACTCACCGGCAGGTGAACCGGGACGCAGATTATCCTCACGCACACTCACCACAGGCGCAGACGCACGCATCCCGCACGGCTTTGTGTTTGTGCCCAGACGCATCTTTCTGCAGCTTCCTCAGGATTTCCTCCATGCTGAATCCGCGGCCGCGGCTGAAGGGGGGAGCGGGCCTGGGCGGGTCGGTGCGGGTCGGTGTGTGGCTTTTTAAGGGAGCGGAGGCGGTGACAGCATC
Source organism: Xiphophorus couchianus (assembly GCF_001444195.1). Classification (NCBI taxonomy): domain Eukaryota; kingdom Metazoa; phylum Chordata; class Actinopteri; order Cyprinodontiformes; family Poeciliidae; genus Xiphophorus; species Xiphophorus couchianus. Next base: position 24,530,412 of record NC_040249.1, read on the forward strand.
CCGGAGCCCCCCCGCTGCGAATGAGGATGATGATGATTCATTTCCAGCCTGCAGCCAATGATGTCAGGCCAGCCACAATCCCGTCAAGGTGGGAATGAACAGGAAGCGTCCGGGTTTCTGATCCCAGACCGGAGCCGATCACCTTTCGGCTGATAATCAATAATCAGTCGCCATCGGCCTCCTGCTCCGTTAAACCCGGATCAATAAATCCTCCTCGCTGCTGTTCGTGACTCGTTTATTCCTCCGATCTGTTGCGTTTTGGGAATCCGGTCCAGCTGATCCTTCTGCTCCAATCAGAAACCAGATCCGGTTCCAGAATCCTCCCGACCGGAGCGGCATCTCAGCCGCAGTCCAAAAGGCGGATTCCTGCCCTACCTGGCAACCCAACATGTACCGTTTGTTTTCCAGGGTAGGACGCAAAGCGCGGCTGAGCGGCACTGGAGCGGCTTTACCGGGACACGGACAGGAGGAAGCAGAGAGCGGAAACCAGCCTCTCTGCCTTCACAATAAAAGCACCACAGGAAACAGTCACTTCATACGTTTGATCTGTAGATTTTGATTCAAATGCAGCAGAATGTCTGAGTGAGATTTTATTGAGTTTTATTATGTAAGAACAATTAGATCAGTTCATCAATGAACCTGCCAGGGCCGGATTTACAGGGTGTGTGGCCCCTGGGCTGGAGCCTCTGGTGCCTGTTAACCACAGGCAGTAATAATTACAGACATACATCAGCAGGTATTAACTGATACACTGTAAATAATATATTGTTGGCTTTTGTTCACACATTTTCTTTTTTTAAAAAAAAAAAGCTGCACATTCGTTTCATTAGAACATGGATTTTTAATAACTTTATTTATAGTTTAGTACATATACATTTAGTTTATTCTTTTGTTGTAAACTTTTCCTTAATAAATATTCTCATTCCTTTTTTTATTTTATTTATTTATTTATTTATTTATTTATTTGTTTGTTTGTTTATTTTTTGCCTTTGTATGACAACACATTCCCCCCTTCACTCTTAGTTGTGACACAGAAGTTTCACGATTATATTTCTATTCTATTCTAACAGCTTCTAAACCAAAATGCTGGAACCTTCAGGAAAACCCTTCAGTTAGTTCAGATGAAAATATCTCATTTATATGGAAATGTCAGGCGGCTGTGATGTTAATCCCCTCATTCAGGCTGAACGAGGAAAAACCTGCCAGAGCGGAAATGAAACATTCACATGTCCCACATTAATATTACTCACACATTAAACATATACAGATTTATTGTTATTCATATAATTCTACACTTAAAATATACATAGTGAGCAAAATTTCATTATGTGGCTCCAATAATAATAAAAAGTATCAATGTGAATGTAAACAATAAAAAGTTTAGTGGGAGTGTAGTATTCTGATTACATGCATATTTAAAATAACTGTGATCAAAGTATTGATTGATGTTGTATAGGTAACATCTCAGTAACATATAATATCTCTGAATGTATTTTTTTTTTCAGTTAAGCACATAAAGGACAGATTGTTTTAATGCAGTAATATAATATAATCCACTCTGAAGGTTCAGGCTTAAAGTGAATGAAAACCTCAGAATAAATTCAATAAAATGATTCAGGGCCAAAATGTTGCTTTTCTACCAACTGGTGAGATAAACTGAATTTAACAGCATTTTATTGTAACAAGTAAAAAACTGAAATCTATTAAATTAAATTATAATCTGTGTTCATGATTGGATTATAATGGATTTATTAGATTATGTTTTTCTGTACATGAATTGAACTTCCTGTGTTATAAAAGACTTTTAGATGATATTTGTAGTGAACTGGTTCCATAACCAAGCAGAACAGAAAGTTATGTCACTAAAGAACCTGAATATTCACAGGATGCTTTTAACATGTTGGTGGAAAATTGAGTGGAAGGAAAAAGTGTTAGAGAGAATTTTGTATGAGCATCAATTTTTCAGTTTTTAAATTGAAATAATGAAGTAAATTAACTTTTTATCACAAATAATTTAATTAATTGTGAAATAAAAACAGATGTAGCAGCAAATGTAGAACAGGCAGCTCACATACAGACTATTAGTCCTCAGCATAGTCGTCTGGGGTTCATTTCCTTAATGCTGCAAATAAATGAAATGAATTATATCAGATTTTTTAATAGTAAATAATTTTCGTATTTGCAGATATAGTTGTTGCCACTGTAGCCAGAAGGTCTTGGATTCTAACCCCGGCCTGCTGGATGCTCAGGTTCTCTCCAACAGGGGGTAGTTTGTGTGAAATATTCTGGGCTGGTTCTGCATCCTGACCTGGTCCAAATGAATCGGTCCAGGTCTTTGGTCGAAGGTTTGCTGTGATCATGAACATCTGAAAATAGAAGATCTATGGGAGAAACTCCAGTGTGATTCAGTCACACTGGAGTTTGTAAACCTGAAGTTGCTAAGCATGGTGATGTCTTGGGTCATGACCTCTAGGAATCTCAGAAACTTTCTTCCTCCTAACTTTCCAGGCTGCATAGAGAAGTAGCTTTACCAGCTAATAAGTAACTCAAATGGAGGTCATTAGCACAATCTTTTCCAGCTTCAGTAACACAAATGGAGCTGATGTAATGACCCTAATGATTTACAATCTTCACTTATGAATAAGTAATGGACTTTGGACAAATGGATTCTTTAAAACCAGCCAAAACATTGTAATTACTGTTCAGACATCATCAGAAGACCTCTAAGGATGACCTGGGTCTGCACAGCCTAATGAGCTGCTGGACCGCCTGGAGGTGAGTTACTGGAGGAGATGAATGTTCTCCATTCAGCATCCATTCACTGTTTGACCCACTTTCTTCTGTGCAGGATCAGCGGGGCGGCCAATCAAAGAACAAGGCCACAGAACGGTTCTATGCTAAAACTAAATGAAAGTGTGAATCACAGGCAGTGACTGAAGGACCGGGTTCATCGCTCTGAAGAGATCAGACTGATGAGCCCAACTGCAGGCCTGCAGCGTATTGACCCTAATTATGAAATTAATGAGATTTGGAATAAGACAAAATTCAGTTCTGATCTCTACTGCTCCACTGAGGAGGACAGAAGGGCTAAATAAAAATCCAAACACAAACCATTAGAATAACTGAGCTGAATTACAAGATATAAGAAAACAAATACAAAACAAATAATAAATAAATCAACACAGAAAATAACTTAAAGTTCAAACCCCCATGGAACATAACAATATTATGTTATTTATTTATTTAAGGTTTAACAAGAAAAAACTCCATCCATGGACTCAACAATGTTTAAATCAGAAGACAAAGTTGAAAACTTTAACACATTCAGAGCTAATTCAGCGTTAACCTGCTTCACTCTGCCGTCTTTATTACTTCATAAAGTAAAATATGTTGAAAGGTTGTTCCTGTTCTGAGGGGATCATCACATTTAGAAAATCTAAATGAAGGTGACTAATGACAAGCAGAGAGACCATGCTGGTCATAATGTTATGCCTCATTGGAGTATCTCCTTCAGGATTTATCGAGTAGCTCTTCGCCATGCCAGCATGCAATACTGAGCTGTGACCACTGGAGGGCGGAAGAATCTAATCTTCAACCAGACCGAGTCTCAGAAAAATGACTCCTGAAATGTTCCAGAGGGAGATGAAGTTTATTTCCACCTCAAGAGACCGAAGCGAAGTGAAGTGAAGACGGACTGGGGCTGATGTTGGAGTCTAAACTGGAAATAATGAGAAGACTGAGACTGGGAGGAGTGGAGGGAAAATAAATCATTCTGTTCGGTTATGTAACCATCCTGTCCTCTACAACACTTTGAATGATTACCTCGATCATTAAACCAGCTTTCCAGTCAAATTTTGTGTTTGTTACAAACTTTAATATATCTTATAAATGTTCATCTGTGCTTCATATTAAAATGTTTGATCTAATGTTCTCTCCGGTCAGCAGATTCACATGGATTCACAAACTCAATCCGCAGAACATTTCCTCTTTGCTGCGCAATTACGCATGGCCACTCTGGCACAGATGGTCCACATTCAGTCCAGAGCGCCCAGATGACCGGCAGAATTTCACCCTAATTACAGAGAGAGTGAGTGTGTGTGTGTGTGGGGGGGGGGGGGGGGGGGGGGGGGGGGGGGGGGGTGCGTAAGTGTGTGTGTGTGTGTAGGGGTGTGTGTGTGTGTGTAGGGGTGTGTGTGTGTGTGTGTGTGTGTGTGTGTGTGTGTGTGTGTGTGTGTGTGTAGGGGTGTGTGTAGGGGTGTGTGTGGGGTGGGGGGTGGGGGGGATAGGTGTGATCGGGTTGCTTTCACGCTCTCCGAGGTGCCTTTTGACGTCACGTGGCAACTTTTGCGAGTGATCCGCGCGCACGGCGGGTTCGGAGTTTCTGCATGGTTGCAGCTGCTGGACATCAGACCGTCAGGGACACAAAGCGGGATTTATGGGTCGGAGTGTTTGAGAATGTGCCCACGACGCGCCATGCGTACTAACGCGCACGATGTCCCCGCAGCTCGCCGAGACGTAGCTGTGTTCTGACCGAAAATAACACTTTCTTCACACCAACGCAGGCACATCTGTGCGCGTCCATGTCACCGCTGGACGGGTCTCCAGTTCGTCCATGGATAAAAAGAACCGCCGGACTCCAGGATGGTTGTTGTGGGAGCGACTAACGGAACTTTCTCCGCTGACAACATGAGGTCCGCGTTCATGATCGAGGACACAGTCGGCGGCGGAGAGCCTGGCATTTCCACCAACATGATGATCTCTGAAGCTCTGGCGCCTCGGCTGCTGAAAATTGCGCAGGACGCCGCAGAAGCTGCGGCAGCGGCGGCGGCAGCGGCCACTTCTCCGTCCTCCTCCAGTCAGCCGCAGGTCATGGAGACGAACGGGACGCGCTGCGGGGAGCAGATCCTGAGCTACGGCCGCGTGGAAAAGGTTCTGATCGGCGGGGTGCTCACCATGCTCACCCTGTCCACCATCTGCGGGAACCTGCTGGTGGTCATCTCGGTGTGCTTCGTGAAGAAGCTGCGCCAGCCTTCCAACTACCTGATCGTGTCTCTGGCGCTGGCCGACCTGTCCGTGGCGCTGGCCGTGATGCCGTTCGTCAGCATCACGGACCTCATCGGCGGCCAGTGGATATTCGGACAGTTTTTTTGCAACGTTTTCATCGCCATGGATGTGATGTGCTGCACCGCGTCCATCATGACTCTGTGCGTAATCAGCATCGACAGGTAAAAAAAAAACAAAAAACTTCTGAAACTAAACCTCAAACCATAAAGTCACATTTTTACAGGAAACAAAGTGTTGCAGGAGAAACTTTCACATTTGCAGATTTCATCAAACTGAGACTGTGGGATGATTTGTTATCCGTTAATCCTTCATTTCCAGTGATTGAGTCATAAAATCAGATCTGTTTCCATCTGAGTTTTAGCATTTAAGGTTTGATCTCAGCTCTCTGTGCTCTGAGACAGGTTCTGCATTTAGATCAGTGAACACAGACTTTTATTAATCCATCCAATGCATGTTTTTATAGCCTTTAGGAGTCAGTTGCCCCAGATGGAGGCTGTTCTGTTCTCTGAGGTCCAGCTGTAACCTGGACCTTCAGTCAGACGACTTCCTGCAGCATCCGACTGCTTTTCATTCAGAAAATCTCACAGCTCCCATCTGTGGCTGCATATGGCTCACACAGATTGTGGTTAAGCTCTTTGTTCAAGGGCACCTTGTTGGGGGTGGGGTGAGCATTGCTCATGAGAGGCAAGTCATTTCTCCAATCAGCTCATTTCTAAGTCTAAACTGTAAAAATCTTGTGTTTGTTTTGCCTGCAGGTACCTGGGCATCACCAAACCTCTGACCTATCCCGTCCGACAGAACGGCTGCTGCATGGCCAAGATGATCCTGTCAGTGTGGCTCCTCTCCGCCTCCATCACCCTGCCCCCGCTCTTCGGCTGGGCGCAGAACGTCAACGACGGCAGAGTCTGCCTCATCAGCCAGGACTTTGGCTACACCGTCTACTCCACGGCCGTGGCCTTCTACATCCCCATGTCGGTCATGTTGATCATGTACTACAGGATCTACAGAGCAGCCAAGCTCAGCGCCGCCAAGCACACAATCACCGGCTTCCCCAGGGCTGGGGAGCACCGCGCAGGGGCGGCACACAGAGGGGGCCGAGCGGTGCACGAGCCCCGGCAGCCGTCAGAGTCTGGGGAGACGGGGAGCGTCGAGGCAACGGAGACGGAGCAATGTGAGGAGGAGGCCGAGGAGGAGAGCCTGGACTGCGTGGCGGCGGCGCTGAAGCTGCAGCGGGAGGTGGAGGAGGAGTGCAGCAGCCGCGTGTCCCGCCTTCTGAAGAGCGGCGAGCACTACCAGCGGAGGAAGAGGAAGAACCAGTCCATCTTCAAGCGGGAGCAGAAGGCAGCGGCCACCCTGGGCATCGTGGTGGGCGCCTTCACCTTCTGCTGGCTGCCGTTCTTCCTGGTGTCCACGGCCCGGCCCTTCGTCTGCGGCGTGGAGTGCAGCTGCGTGCCGCTGTGGCTGGAGAGGACGCTGCTGTGGCTCGGCTACGCCAACTCACTCATCAACCCCTTCATCTATGCCTTCTTCAACCGTGACCTGCGGACCACCTACAGCAACCTGCTGCGCTGCCGCTACCGGAACATCAACCGGAAGCTGTCGGCAGCCGGCATGCACGAGGCTCTGAAGCTGGTGGAGAAGCCAGACGCCTGAAGAGGCAACGCAGCCAATCAGGAGAGCCGTGAAACATCCAGAGGGTGGGACTAACCTCCCTGCTGCCAGACTGATTATCTCCTCCTTATGTATGAAGGTTAAGGCCAGAGGAGACAGGAGGCTGGAGCAGAAGAGGGAGGTGTTTGAAGCATCAGGCTGATCAGGGATGTCTGGCTCTACGGTGGACTGGATTTTGCTGACAGCAGCTGATCGAGCTGCATGCTGGTTTACACTCCTCTGTTTGGATGGATGGAAATCCACCAGCTCACGTCTCGCTGCCTTTCATTTTCAGTTGGAGCCTCGGAGAACCAAACAGGAGCTGCAGCTGCTTGTTGGTTCTGCTCTTCAGCACAAACACCTGGACAAACAATGACTAATGTGTAAAAATGTAAATAATGTACAGATTGGAGAGTCTAGCTGCTTTTAGTCACCGTGCTTAATGCTTGTTTAAGAATAGTTAGCTGAAAGCTTCTGTGTATCTGATCTCTGATGTTTGAGGCAGGCAGCTCTCTTCTGAACAGTGCAGAACTTATTTACTGTGAGACGTTAGCACGGCCCTGTAGCGGGGAGAGAAATGAGATGATTTCAGACACTGGACTGAATGTGCCTGTGCCTTTTCCTGCTCTGTCCTTCATGTTTTGGTTGCAGGGCACAACAGCCTCATTTTGAAACTTGCACTTTGTGCTTCATCAGTGTTTCATTTGCTTAGATCTACACTGGAAGGGAAGAAGAAACTGATTTCAACTTATTTATTTATAGTTGTGGCCACTGAGCACTGAAGCACATTTATTACTATTCTGTGTTTCCTTCAATGTAGAGTAGAAGGACTGTCAGGAATTTCAACCCAGTGTTGTTAGTTGATTACTCCTACAAAAGCTCGGAGAAAAACTGAGACGACTAAATTACTTATGAGAAATGATCATCAATACTTCATAAAATGTGTAAAGTCTCCTTGTAGCTCCACAGCTGCACTTTGCAGCAGAGACACCATTCAGATTTGAAATGGGTCACTGAAATTTGGGCTGCAAATTCATGAGCTGCATCCTTCAAAAGCCGCATTTAAAGATCGATTACCTCACAGCTTCATGAAGAAGATTGTCTGGATTCAAAGGTTCCTCAAGATGCATCGTTCTGTCCCCGGATTTGAAGGGTTTAGTTTGTCCTTCGTGGTCCATCCTATCCCAAGATGCACTGCGGCCAGAGAGTTTTATTCTTGTAAAAATGGCAGGTGAAATAGGAGATAGAGTAGGAGAGGAGAACTGAGTTAAATCTAAAAAATCTAAATATTACAGAACAAAAATCAGAAGCTTGAAATGGTTGCGGTCTTTGTCTTTTATCATCTGCGTAGATGAGTAATAATATTGATACAAAATTACTAAAATATTTATTTATAAGTGTAATATATTAAAAGGGTGACAATAATTCTTACCAGTTTGTGTTTAGTTGCTAGGTGACAAGGCATATGCAGAGGTCAGGGTGGGAATAAATCTGAGGTTTGGACCAACCAGTTTTACAGTCGCTCATTTCCAGTCGTTACAGTCGATGAAGAACCCGGCTAACGTGGACCGTTTAGGTTCGATGTAAGCCGGTAAGTTCAGAGGATGCAGCCTCTGGACCTGGACTCAATCAGTTACCGTCTTAAAAACTGGTTTCACTCCAAATCTAAGTTTTTCCCACAGAAAGTTCAGTGAGGATGAAACAGAAACGTTCTGTATCTAACCTTCATGACCACAGTTTAATCTCCACATGTACAGTTTATAAATCTACTGTTAGATATTTTTTCTACGTTCACACAGTGAGTCCTGCTGATATAAGACTTACAGAGTTCTCTCCTTAATGAGTCCAGAGACCCAAACTCTATTTCATTGATCTCTGATGTTTTCTTTCCAAGCTGGAAGTGATTTTTTAAGCTGCCTGATATCCAACAATAAACATGTCAGACTGAAGTTCACAGGCTGGAACAACAGACGGTCCAGTCGCTCTGGCTTCGAGAATCGTTCGGATAACACGCACAGTTTGTCTTTTCTTTGAGGTAACGAACAGAGTGATGCAGAGGGTATCACCATGGCAACCAGTTACAGAAGTCCCCGGTTCTGGTTCTTGCTCAGAGGGTTTGATAACGGCCGCCCTGTTGACCCGCTCTAATTTAAACCTTTTACATCACAGTTTGAAATGAGTCAGTTCAGGACTAAAAGCCTAAAAGACAAACAGAAAGAGCTTAACTGGACTTCCTGTACTCGCTAAAATAAGAGTCTTTCTCTGTCACAGGTTAGATGATAATCATGAAAGAAGAAAAGTCAAATATGTTGGATTTTTGGGCAGCAGCATCAGAATAATTTTCCCTTTCTGTAACAGGGGCTGGATTTTTTTGTGGGTGTGTTTTAAATTAAAAGTGCCAGAAAAATGATTCATAAGCTGTGAAATATTCAAGGAGCTCTCAAATGGAAAAAACAAGATGCAACAACAATGAAATCATATTAATATGAAACAAGCGCTGCATGTTTTATATGTCAGACTGAGGTTAAAAGAAGTAATATTTCATTTTTTTAAAGAGGCTGAAAAACAATCTGCTGAGAAAACAAAACAGGGATGAGTCTGTTTTACCGAAATGTAACACAAAACATCTTTAACCTTTCAACTGTTAATTTCATCCAAACTGAACAGCAATCAGGTGCAACCAAAACTAAAGAAACTGATCAGAACCATAAGAACACAGTGGATCAGGACTCTAATCTCTGTTCCACAACTTTCCTCCCAAAAATGAGAGTTTTTGGTCGATTCAGAAGGATTTAAACCTTACACAACAATATTCTTCTGTAAGTTGATCACATTGGATTATTGAGTTTAAAAACCAAGAATCTGGTGCTTTTATTTAATAAAAAATATATGTATTCACTATATTGGATGTGAAGAAAAAGAAGCTGCTGTGTGTTTATGATAATCTGGGTCTAATTTCAAGTCTGCTGGGGTTGTGTTTGAAGTGGAGCAGCATAAATTGCATTTATGTTTCATTTATAGAATAGAGATGTTCTTTTGTGTAAAACAATGAGAGGCTGGAGCTCCCCCCCCCCCGCCCCCTGCTGTCTGGGCTTAAATTCCTCCTCATTACCGACTCATTCTGCAGCAGCAGATGGAGCAATGCAGGCTGGGAAAACCTTTCTGATCAGGAAGTGGATCTCTCTTACTGACGCCTTTAACTCGTTCTTTAATCATTAATTAAAGCTGCTCTGTGCAGGAAATGAAAATATACAAAACCCATGAAGCTGCCAGGTTTTAATCTGTAAGTGGGACAGAATCAGAAACGAAGGAGCAGAAATCCTCCTCACATTCGGACCTTCAGGTGGAGATGTTTCAGTCTGAGTCCATTTGGTTGTGCAGGAACCAGAGCTGCAGACTCTGCAGTGGTCCTGGTGGGTTTTGGTCAGGAAATGTTCCCGGATCTGTGCAGTCATGCATCAGAACCTCTGAACTGCCCTCGCTCTGGGCGCAGAGCCACAGTGGCTGTGGTCCATGTTCTGCCACAGCAGATATGGAGCCTGGAGTCCAGCAGACACACACAGGAAAACACACACTCAGCAGTGGAGACGCCATCAGGCCTGTTCACCTGGACGTAATAAATAAACTACAATGAGATTCATCCAGTAGAAATAGTGAAGTTAAGAGGAAACTTTGAGTTGTTTGTCTTTGGTTCTTCTGTTTCCCATCATTGATCCAAACCGTCTCAGCCTTACAAACAAAGCTGACTTCACTGTTGTAACTTTGTACAGAAGGGAAAAAAGAAATGAGATTTTTCTGAGTTATTTTCTAGTCATGTGCTTAAATATCTCTATGGTAACGCTAACTTTGTGTTGTTCTTTTGACAGTAGAGTCAAAAACATGACTGATCCATTTATTTTGTTTTAAGGTTTCAAATGTCCACCTGAAAAATGTGAATCAATAAAAACAATTAAACGAGATGTCAGCTGATAATTAACTATTAAAATGTGTAAATTTAAGAAGGAAAACATGAACTGCAGCAAAAGTAGAGTAATAAATGTGATGTTTGTAGAGAAACAACAGGACAAAACAACCATGATAAAGGTCAGAGGTTAGTTAATTAGATGTTACCAGTGTGTGATGTGTGTTTGTGCCAATAGATCCTTCACTTTAATGAATATTTGATGGATTTCTTTACTTTGTTTGTACCAAACAGTTTGGTTCACATGCAGCTCTGCATCCTAAACCAACAGTTTTGCATCTGTGCTGTTTTCACATGCTGTTAACCTATTTGTGTTTTATATGAAACATTATCACATGTCATCACCTGCTCTGCAAGAGAAATCCTTTAAAGGAGAAAAACGATCAGAACATGAACACATTTCCTCCCCTGTGACATCAGCTGCTTCCATGACCCATAAAATGAAACACGTGGAAGTTTAATTGGGTTGATCTGGGTTATATATATCTTCATTGTTTTATTGAATGGCTCTTTACCAGGATGTGTCTTTCATAGATTTATGAAAACAGGATTTGGGTGCAAAGTGTTGATTTTACTGGAGGTTTTCTCAGATCCTCACAGGGTTCAGAACCTGTCCTTAATGATTTTTGTCTTAACCTGAAGTTTTACTGCCATCAGTAACCTGCTGGGGTTCTTCTGATTGGACGTTTGAGTCTTTTTGGCAGAACTGATTGGATTCACTGGAACTGAGGAAGAACTTCAGAAAATCGTCCATAAAGGTTGAGGTCGGGGCTTTGGAATGACCAACGCAGAATCTTAATGTAAATGCTTATTTTATTCATTTCCAAAGCATTTTAAATGTGTTTGGGATGATTGTTCTGTCGGTGCCCCAAACCGGTTCCAAGTGTCAACCGTCCAGCTTTTAATCTAAGATGAAATTTGAGATTTTAGTTGTAGTCCTTCATTATTCTACTCACTGTCTGACATGCGTCTTGGTACTGTGGTCAAAAAACAAAACGGAAGATTATCTTGAAGTACCTCTGCATGATGACTCCATCCTGGAGAAAGAACAGCCTAATAGTCTCATAATTAAAAACATTCATGTCTATAATGAGTCGTAGAAATCTTCTGACTGGAACTGTACCTCAACATTTCATGACAATAAACTATTTTTTTCCAGAATGTTTACAGAGTTACATTTTTTAAAGATATGATGACATGAATGACTGTTAGCCTGTAAGATGAGCTGCAGCGTCGTCCTGCTATCCACACAGATCTATTAGGATCTGTTCAGGGATGTGACACGATGTCAATGAATCCACTTAAAACATGGAAAACACTTTCAGCTCAAATGGCACCGGTGTGAATCAGAGCTGCAGCTTTATGCAGAGAGGTATTTATTAATATAAAAATCTTTCTTTACATGCAGGGTATGAACTTTCTAAATATGTTTCTTGAAGATGAAAGTAAGCTTTGCTTGTCTCTCTGTAAATAGAAACGATGCAACCTTCACCTGAACTGAACCAGGCTGCGCCAAAAATAAAATGCTTTTAGGGAAGCAGCACCATGAACAAACAGCTGACTTTCTGTTTCCTGCGTTCTCCACATCATGTTACTTTACCAAGAATGAAACGGATCAAGGTCGCTACTTGGCTAAAAACGTGAATCACAAATATATGAAAGAATTAATTTAATACTTCAAAAAGAGAAAGGTGCTTTGATTCCTCGTCACACTTACAGAAACGCAGCGCTCCAATTATACGGCTCTAAATGTGCTTTCATGTGGAGAAAGTGAATCGCCTGGAACCATGACACCGTTTCAAACATCCACATTAATCTCCAGGGAAGCAGCGAACAAGAACAACACAGCCGTATCTGTTTGATTTGATCATTTTCTCTTCACTGTTTGGATTTTTGTCAGAACATCAAACACCAAACATTAACAACAGCTAATCTGTAACTTTGCAGCTTTTAAAACATCTTTACTTTTTTTTTTTTTGGTTTGCTTTCACATTGTGCTTTTCTGCAAGCGGACTATAATTTGTATGTAAAGCCATGCAGGTGACTATCATTATTTTTTATTTATGTTAGCTGTATCATTAAGCTTCTGACCATTAGGTGTTTTTGTAGTTATTTTTGTTAAAACCCAGGACAGACTATATGACTTTTATATCTGCTATAAAATGTGCTTCACATGGATTTTCATTGATAAAACAGACTTTATATGCATTTTCACTTCTAAGCAGATTTACACAGAAAACATAATCTGTTTTCACAACTACTGTTCTGTTTTACCGTAAACGGCTGATGACGAGATGAAACGAAATCCTCTGGTGTCAGAACATCATGTTGTTTAAAACAGACTTTGAGTTGATCTCATTTGATTTATTGTCCAATCTGGCACAAGCTGTCGCTGCTCCCGTCACTCACAGACGCATCTGTCACAGACGGCTGAATAATAGAGAACCTGGTGCTTCAGACGCTTCAGAGGAAAACAAGTTTATCTGTGAAGTACGGGGTCCTGTGAGGCAAAAAGTCCAAAGCAGTAAATATAAAGTTAGATTAAAGAAAAAAAGGAAAAAACAGACTTCATATGGAAATATGGAAATCTGGTCATGTCTGAGGCGTGAAGGGAATGCTGATGGACTCAGAGTTAAAGGAAGAAATGATGTGAGACCCGAAGGAACCAAAATAATCTGCATTAAAAAAGCAGCAGAATAATGGGAGAAGCTAGCAGCAGATAGCAGAAACATCGTGTAGCAGTATGTGAACAGCAAGAAGAGGAAGAAATGATAAAGTAAACTTCTCTGTAGTGACACCTCTGAAGTGATTAAAGATCAGTTATCTGATGAGGTTTTCTGAAAATGCCGTTGTCACGGTGACAGATTTAATGATGAAAACACAAAGGAGTGGAGGATCTGTCCACCTGCCACCCAAAGACCCCTGGAGAGAAACACCAGCCTCTCCGGCAGGAATCAGAGACGTGCATGGAAAACAGGAAACTCAACGGCAAACACTGACTCCATATTTCTAATAATTATCTGTCATGTAGAACATACATTATTACCCCAAATCTGTGGCAAAAAGTTCAAACTTTAGATTTTAATTGTAAAAGTAAGACTCTGTTGCTGCTCAGGTCTCTGAATTCTGCTGCTAAATCTGGACAGTTTTTCTTTTCCTGTTTGTACGCAGCTAACAGGATCATAGTGAGTCGCATTGCGAGTCACATCACGTGTTCGGTGCCTGATGTCCGGTGCTTCTTCAGCCGGGGGCCTTCACTAACAACCTGCCTGTGTGAGGGGAGCATGGCTGCTCTGCTGGGCCTTCTGGAGGCCAGGCTACCTGCCCTTTGCTGCTAAATGTCACACACAAGCACACTATCCAAATCATGAGTCATGGTTCGCATAAATAAAGGTTTGTGCACTTATGTTCCATGATCTGTAGTCATTATTAATGCATAAAAGCTGGTATTTACATCTCTGAGTGCAGTCTTAGAATGTAAAGGAGAAAATTCCTTCTAAATGTAATCGATACATGATTGATGAGCTCTGAGAATTAAAACCCAGATCAATACTGAATAAAAAATATATTAATGATCCCAATTTTGAAGGATGTTGGTGCAGATAGGATGAGACTGTTGTAGCCCAAACCTTCAGAGGATCAACATCAATGATTACAGTTATTTTTCTGGCTGGTTTGCAGGATTCTGACGCTTCATGTTGTACGATGCTGTTACTGCAACCATTCTGATGGTTTGTTAGTAACCAGATGATAATATGAAGGATCAGCAGGTTTTATTACAGCAGAACGTTTCCAAAGCCTTCACAGGAATAAACTACATCAATAAAAGTTTCAAATGTAGCTTAGTTATCAATAGATCAAATCCATAACTACATGAATAACTTTCTAATTATTAAATCTATATCTCTCTGCTATGTTTTAAACTAAATATCAATAACATTAAATATAATGGCAGATGTTTACTGCTAAACTTTTAACAGATCATGCGACATCAAAGTGAAACCATGACGACTGAAGCAACAATTAAATCTAAATCAGACGAATTAACAATGTTTTCCTCAATATTATAACAGCATGCATCATCTCCCTTTGTCAAAGTTCAGTGAAAGTTGGAGTCTTGTGTTTCCTCCTTAGTGTGGAGGAAATTGGTTGAATATTTGCTGCAGGATCTGAAAGCCACTAAAGTCGGGTAAAAACGTCACTTTGTGACTAATGAGTGGCTCGGTTGTTGTGGAAAACGTTTTACTCTCTGCAGAGTTCAAACAGCAACCCTCTGCATACTGAGAGGTTTGACTCAACACCTGCTGCACAAAAACCCTGCTGCACAAAAAACCCTGCTGCACAGAAAACCCTGCTGCACAAAAAACCCTGCTGCACAAAAAACCCTGCTGCACAAAAACCCTGCTGCACAAAAACCCTGCTGCACAAAAAACCCTGCTGCACAAAAAACCCTGCTGCACAAAAAACCCTGCTGCACAAAAAACCCTGCTGCACAAAAACCCTGCTGCACAAAAACCCTGCTGCACAAAAAACCCTGCTGCACAAAAAACCCTGCTGCACAAAAACCCTGCTGCACAAAAACTTGCTGCACAAAAACTTGCTGCACAAAAACCCCTCACCCTGCAGGAAGGAGAGGAAAAGCACTGAGGAGGACTGAGGTTACTGACATGCTGCATGTTTCCTCAGGGTTCAGTCGTGACAGTGAGTTTATAGTTCATATAATCTTGAACTATTCCCATTGTTTTTAAGTTACTTTGCAGCATAATAAATAAATCCAAATTGATTCTTTTACAGAGAAGTTTTGTTGCTCAAAACATTTAGTTGATTCAAGACAGACTCAGAAAACAAACTCAGTCTCTCTCTGAGGACAGCAGGCAGGTTGCTGCACACGCTGAGGTGAAGCCTGAACAGCAACTTTTAGCATTACAGCAGAAAACACATTTCTGTCTGGGAAGGAACCACATTGCAGGAGGGACCAGGATGGACAGCCGAGTTATTTCCTCCGCAGGAGAGAAACTGAAGAAAACATGTGGATCTGTGGGGAGGAAGGATCCTGATGTGATCCGTGTTAGAGCTTCACATCCGTCACAGTGAACTTCCTCCTGTAACAGAGACGTTACAAATGTTCAGGAACAGTTTGGTGAAGATCTGTAAATTATCCAGACATGAACAACAATGTCAGAAGAATTAAGTTAAAAAAATGTCTCATAGTTTAGAAGAATCTTCTCTAATCAAAATGCAGAAACCTGAAACTCAGAGCACAGAAAAGGTTTGGTCTGATTGTGAACAGAGGCTTTCAGAGAATCACATTCAAGAACGAGATTATTCACGTGAATCTGGTGGATCACTTCTAAAATGTAAATTTCTGCAGTAAAGAAACTGTTTGTCATGAAGTGCGGGTGGTGAGGCAGACGCAGCGGACCCAGGTATGATGAAAATGATGGTTTTAATGGTGAAACTCAGTCCAAACAACGAACAGCAGGCACATGGAAACACTGACGACAACTAGACTCGACATTGACGAGGACCCAACGAGGAACAAGGAACACAGGTGGAGTTAAATACACGGGAGGGTAATCACAGAAACGAGACACACCTGGGAACAATAAGGGGAGGACAGGACAACGAAGAGACTCAAGGACACAGAAAACTCTAAATAAACACAGAAAAACACAGATCCTGACAGTTCCTGAACTTCTGAATAAGTAAACGGATCATAATATCCAAACACGGCTTCCTGAGCAGAAGAACGTGTAAGAGAAAGATTAAAATCAAAAGACCACTAACTGATCACTCTGTGATTCATTCCAGCCCTGATGCAGTTTTAGTGTTTGATCGATCTGTTCTTCATGAAGCCTCTTCAGATCGGGGCTGAAACACCTACTGCTGGTCCAGCTGCTCAAAACGAGAAGTTAACTTTGTGTTTTTATGCTTCGTTTCCCTGACAAAGTTCTGCTTTGTGGAAAACAAAAAGTGTGAAGTCTGAAGTCAAAGCGTGGTGGAGCTCCATGCCGGGTGAGATGGAGATGAGGAGGAGTGAGAAAGAGCGAAGGGGGCGAGACGAAGCAACAGAACGCAACGAGTGAGGAAGAAGTGGCAGAACGAGTGGGAGGAGAGAGAGAGGACCAAAGAGACGGAGGATGAGAAGATGAGGATGGAAAGTAAAGAAGGAGAGAGAAGCGAAGCTGTGGAGGACGAGGAGAGAGCGTCGGTCAAATCCAGATAAACTGAATCATTGGTTTTTAGAGCCGCTGCCGTGACGCGACCAGCCGCGTCGATACGGTGAGTCACAGACGACTGTGAGTCAGCGTGGGAGGCGGCGGCGGCGGCAGTATGGTGCTGAGTTCAGCTGGAGCGCCAAAACACGCAGGATGTCCTGCAGAGTCTGAGGCAGCGAAGAAGACGTCCAAGAAAGAGACAGCTGAGAAATCCAGAAATGATTTAATCACCACAAACTCTCTAAAACTAAAACCTGGTGATGATTTAGTAAAGAAATCAGAGCCTTTTTCTGGTCAACCATCACGGATTGATTGATTTTAATTGATCCAGCAGATTAATTGGTTTTGCAAATTATTGATAGGCTGCATTTAATGCTCTGTTTCCCCAGTCAGAGATGCTGGAGTCATACATTATAATGTAGATATTTCATTTGTTCATAAACATCTCTAAAGAAGGAGAACATCATGAATCCAGTCCAGCATCTCCTCATGAAAATCGTTATTATTTCTGAGGTTTTAAGGTTGAAAAGCGTTTTACTCAAACATCCTGTTTCCCTGTGACTCACTGTGGAAGAGATAATAATAATAAAACATGATTCATTTTCCATGCTCATAAACCTCATTAACATATTTAGGGTGAAGAATAACAGGTCAAATCTTGAATCCTGTCCTACCTGACCTCCATGATAAACAGGAAATCATTTAAACTGCAGATTCTTTTTTTTACCAAGTTCTAAGAAACAGTTAGATGATTTTCTAATAATTATTTTGCTATCTCTACACAGATGTTGGTGTCATTCAGATTTAATCTGTTTTCTTTCACAAACCAACAAATCAGATCCATCTCCTCTTCATGCCGTTGGTTTTCCCTCCATCGGTTTCCTGGTTTCTTTGTGATTTCCTCCACTTTCAGCCGGTCGTGTCTTTCAGCCTGAGTCCTTTCATAAGATCTCTTTCCACCATTGTGCTTCTGCGTCTTTGTGTCGCTGCTTCCTTCACATATTCTGCCTCATCCTTCAGCGTCGTCTCCGTTTCTCCGTCTGGCACAAACGGCTCTGTTCGTTTCTCATTTAAATCCTTCCCTTTGTTTCATTGTCTCCATCTTTCATTCATGAGTTTGCCAGATTCCAGTCGTGCTTCGCTGCATATTTTTTTGTCTGCGACTCATTTCCTCCATCATGAGGAGGGAAGATACTTTACATTTTCTGTGAATGAAAATCCTTCCTAACCCTGTTAAAGCAGGATGTAAGCGTAGTTTTTTCCTTCACAGCTTCTCCTGCAGCTTCTCCCTAAATAAACAGAGAATTTGCTGAAACTTGAGGAAATAAAACCACATTCTGTCTCCTGCAGAACTTTAATGCTCCCTCTGTATTCTGCCTAGGGCCTAAAGAGACGGTAGATTTTAGCACCAAAGAAAATCTTTCTGTCAGGAGCTGCTGGTCTAAAATAACCCACCGGGCCGGACTCAGAACTTAACGAGCTCACAGCCTCCTTTTTCCAGCAGGTTTTTTTTTTTACATACCACCCAGAATGGATCTCCTGGTGAGTCGGTGAAGGTGTGCATGACTCACATTCAGAGCTACTCTTTCACATTTACTAAAATAAAATCGGGCGGCTCAGTTTCAGTTTGTTGCTTAACTCAGCGTAAAGATTTCCCCCAGCATGAGAAGAGCAGCATCACAGTTGGGTTCTGTCTGTCGGTCCTAATGGGTCCAGAGGCCTGAGCAGAGAGGACACACTATTCAGGATCACCTGGTTTTTAGAGGTCGTCCCGTTAAACAGCAGAATGCTCTCTATGCTGACCCTCCGCTTCACGAAAAGGAGCTCCGATAAAAGGTGAAAGGATCTGGAATCAAAGTGTTCTTTCATAATGTTTAGACATGTTCTTAATTTAGAAAATTACCTTAATTTGAGGAAAGACGTAAAAGCTTTTCTCTCTTTTTTTTAGCTCCATCTAAAAAGCTGAAAATGGATGATTGATTATTAGTAAATGAATGAATTTGGAGCTGGAACATCGAGTCCTCCATGATGTTAAAGTCACTCCAGAAGGTCCGCTCTGTCTCCTGTACAGTCTGCTTACGGACGTTTGTCAGGATGTGATTCTACTGAACATGAACTTCCTGCTCCGTTTTCAGCATCTTTCACTTCAACTCATTTGGCTGTGAAATGTCTGAGATGATGATGTGCTGCTACGGTTATTCTGACCTCCACAAGTTTGGAAAAACGGAGCAAAGCAGAGTGAGGAAACCTACTTCCAGCTCAGGAATAATCTTTGAACTTTCCATGTTATAGAAGTTTCTCCTAAGGATTCGTCTGTCAGCAGATTAACGGAGAAGGTCTGACCTTCCTGTCCCTTCCACAGTAAAATCTGATCCCTTCATGAAGCCGTTTCCTCAGCAGCTCCTTCTGATGGCAGAAACGTTCAGATTCTGGAAAGTGTGATGTTGTGAAAAACGCTTCATCTGTTGCCTCTCAGGCTTTCCAGATTTCCCAGAAATCCCTGCGAGAACACGTGAAGGAGCGAAACGTGACGTGGGAGGAGAACACGACGTGAAAATGTAAATGTTTTTACCTCCATATAAAACCACAAGATGTTTGTGAACACAGAGAGTTTTAATTAGAGGTCTGATGTGAGAGCTGTGGTTTCAGATCCACAGAACGAAGATCAGAGCTAAATTTGGAGAAGTTCCTCTGCAAATCTCTGCAGAGTGACTTCCAACTTATCTGCTGCATCATTTATCGAGCTTTCTGCTAAAAGACTTTGTTCATAAAAAAGAAATGAACCCCAGAGTGTCAGGAGTGTTAGACACTAACCTGTGGCTGACTGGAAATTGATTTTTATTTTTCCTTCCAAGAGGAAGATGTTATTCAGGACGGCAGGATCTGGATCTGAACCACCAGCAGCTCCACTGGATTAGATGTAAATTTCATTTTAAATACATTCATATGTAAAGGACAGTTTGTGAAACAAAGCTTTTTATTTTCATATTATTTGTTACATTATTAAGCAAAGTGAACTGATGCAGAAAGTTTGGCATCAGTCATATATTTATTGACTGCTTACTTTGAGGTGCTGCTGTCAAATTACTGTTTTTATCAGAAACAGCAGGAGACCGAAGTTCTTCCCTCTGAATATTTCTTCTGATTTTTGAGAAATGTTACAGAAAAAAAGCTGGAAGCTTCCAGAATCCTTCATGGAGATGACGGTGAATCTTCCTGATCCAATCCTTCCCCAGAGGAGAGGAGATCCTTCAGTTTACAGACGTCAGATCTGAAATTATATCATAAAACCTCCAAACATCTAAAGGCTGCAGGAAAACATCACACAATTCAACTGTAAGTGATGATGAATGATAAACTTCTACCTGATTCTGTGACTAAAACACTCAGCTTCCTGAAACCTGAAGCTGCTCAGTTTAAATAAAACGATGCTCAGCAGCAGGAAAACCAAAAATATGCTAAAAATATGAAATATTCCTCAGAATGAGCTGGCTGGGAACAGAGAGTGCTGAGGAGCCAGAATATCTGCAGAATCATCACGAGATGAAACAGGTGCAGGCGACGACTCAGTGAGAAGAAGAAGAAATAATCCTAACATTTGTGTCAAACTCAAGGTCCGAGGGCCAAATCCGGCCCACCGTAGCTTTTTATCAGGTCCTCTAGACTCTACAGGGAAACAGAAACTTTATGATGAAATAATATTTCATCAGTTAAATCAAAGTTCAATGTTATTTAATTTTAAGAAGCACTAATCAAATGCAGAGAGTTATTTTGTAATATTTTAATAAACCAGCTCCTTGAGAACATTAATGATCTTGATTTTCATGTTGCTTCGGTCTTTTCATGTGAGGAACCTTTAACCTTTAAATGAAGTTAAATATCTTATAGACTCAGCAGACGTCTTCCATCTTTAATGTGTTTTTTATTTAATTTCTGTGTTCTGGAGAGAGAAATCATATTTCCATCTTCTATGAAATACCAACAGCTGTTTTTATCATTTATACTTCAGACTTCTACCTTTGGTTATGATGCATTTATATTGTTTGTGACAAATGTTTTATAATTAAGAATCTTTTACTACAGAATGAAAACCTTACAAACTCTGGAGGTTGGATCTGATGCTTTGAGCCACATTTAAATCTGACCTGAGATCAGATTTAAATGTGGTTCATGTCTGGATGCAGGACCTGAGTCTGAGTCCTTCATGATTATCCTGTTTGTCTGAAATCTGGATCATGTTGGGTAATTGTGGCACCGGCCTGTTAGTGATCCTCTCTGCTGTTTTTCCAGAATATTCTGGATTCCTCCTGTTTTTGAATTTCCCCACAATTCATTTTTTTCTGCATCCACCTGAATCATATCAAGTGTTTTGGTTTTCTCGCTTGATTTACCTCATACAGAAAGAAAACGCTGTGTTTCTTTGTAAGTATAAATGTGTTTTGTTCGCTCAGCATCTGCTCCATGCCTTACAGTGAAACTGCTCTGAAATGTTCTCCACCTCCAGCTAAACTGATCCGCTGCAGGACAGCTAAGAATTAATCACAATATTTGAAACCGACGCTTTGTGCGAAGAGCTCTCCACACGTTTGCTCACTAGGTGCTGATGTTAGTGTCTGTCATCCAGAGCGACAGGAACAGCAGCTGCAGAGAGTCAAAGGCTGATGGAAATACTTTTCTTGTTTCTTTCCCTCCTAGTGATTCTGCATCGCTGCTTCAGCAGACAGACAGAAACTTCCTCTGATGACTGCGAATAACGGAGCGCCTCATGGTGCCTAATCATTTCATTTCTGCCACCCTGAAGCTGCAGCACTGAGGGAACATATTACACCCGCAGGATAGATTGTCATGGTTTTTATTTTTGGTTCATGAAAGTATATCGAGCCTGTCTGAAATAAAACTGAATGAAAACAGAGTAAGAAGATTTAAAGGAAACAATCAGAGATGATTTTCTTTTCAATAGCTGTGCAATTATTACAAAAACAGCAGGAGAGAAAAAGTGACAATAAAAATGTTTTAATGTTGTAAACAGTCGAGTTCAAACAGTAGGAACAATGTCAACAATCGGAGGGAGGGCTGAATCTGTCCAACAGATTCTGATGAAAAATCTGAAATGTTTTTCAAACTATTTTCACCTGAGGAGAAAAGAGGCACAGTTCGCTCTGCAGCCGGTTCTGTCTCATGCAGTTCAGAATATTTCTGATGATTCGTGATAAACGTCAACATGGATGCAGATTGTAACGGTTTTCAGTCGATCCATTTTGTGCCTGCTCTCCATTAGGTGACACCGTGTTCTGGTTTCAAGGCTGGAATTGATTTTACTTCTTGAAATATTATAACTCAGCAGCATCAGAAATGATCAACCAGGAGCTTAAACAGCAGAGAAGAAACTCTGCAGTTTAAAGAAATCAATGTGCGCCAAACAGCTGGTGGTGAGATGAATGCATGAAGACTGAAGGTCATGCATTAGGGTGAATGAGGTGAAGGGTTAAAGGTTAGGCATCTGTTTTCTGGACAGACTGTAAAAAAGACGGGACGGCAAACGATTGGCCAAAAACCAGGAACTCATGTATAAACAGGAAGTAGATGATTATCAGTCAGAGGTGACTTCCTAGGAAGTCATCTTCAGAGACTCTGGTCTTAATAAACGTGATTCCTCAGATATGTAGCTGTTGAGGATTGGAAATGTTCCTTTTACTGGGGATTGCTGCTCTCAGGACGGATCAGATGGAAACTATGAGCTGGAAATCATAAATTATGACGTCGCAGAGGGAAGAAACGGCAGCAGATCAAACATTTTCTCTTCCTGATGTATTTCATAACATTTCTTCAATCTTATTGCATCTCCAGTCATAGTGGAGCTAACCACACCCAGCAGACCCATTGGTATTGTTGGACATGCTGCAGTTGTTGGGCTCAGAGATAATAGACTCTACATATTGTCAAAACAAAAACACGTTTAAATGCTTCAAATACCTTTCAGATCTTTGTCTTATGTTTTGAAAATATCTGTAGAAAAAGCGTTAATCTGAGTGACAGCTACGTCCTTCAATCTCTCAGTGTTTCAAATGTTTCCTCTAATGAGGCTCCAAGAGCTGCATGAAAGAAAACATGATAATATGGTCATAATGAGCTGCCTCTCCTCCTTAATGAAGAAGATTCTTGCAGACGCTGTCATCCAGCAGAAACTCAGGTAATCACTCAGGAATTGTTTTGATGGTATTTAAGGGGCTGTTTACATGTAAATTAGAGAGCCATAGACTCAGCAGCTGCAGCCAGACGCATAATGTTGTCTCATTTCATCTTCATTCAACTGCTGATGTTAACCTGGATGTGAGGCTGCAGCTGATTTATTAGAGGAAAAAGTCTTTTTTGTGCATTTATCTGAATTTATCTGCATAACAGATAAATACAGATAAATGCATTTAAACTGGATAAACATCCAGTTTATCTGAAAACTGGATGTTTCTGATCATGCCGTACAGATGGAGCTGTGACTTTTAGATTCAGACAAGTTCAAAACTAATTTCCCACAGAGATGCAGGTGAGTTCAGAACTGTTTCAGTTGTGAAGGAGAAGCAAGATGATCAAAACATTCAGCATAGCAGCAGAAAATTAGATCTATGGAGTCAAAGTGAAACTAGTTTTCCAAGATGTTTGTGGTGCTTCATTCCCTGTCAGCTGATCTGTGATCAGCAGCCGTCCTGATGCAGAATTCATCGTCTCCACCTGCCGATATGGAAACGACGTCCCTGTAAAACGGCTACAGGCGACTCAGTGTGATCCTTGTGGTGTGAATTAAAAAAGCAAAGCGGTGAAGATCTGTTCCTGTAGCAGTTTGTGTTTTGCATCAGATCGTCTTGTTGAACGACGACACGAACTTTTAAACACTGCAGCTCCAACCTCTTCTGCTTGGGTTTTAATCTCTGAGCAGTTTTCAGTTCTCAGGTCTGAACTCATCCCTGCTGTTTGCTCTCAGCTCAGACGATCCAACAGGTTGTTTTATTTGGAAAATCTGCCTGAATCTTTCAGGTTTAAAATCACAGAATGCTCCGTATTTGTTGCACAATCAGAAATTCAGAAATAAAAAGGCTCACATTTTCTAAACATGTATTTTAGAAGCAAAGCCTCATTTTGCACATTTTGATTCTGGCTTGGTGTCTGAAGAACCGGGTTACTTTGACAGAACTGCTTTTGTTTGTGAATTTTTGATAGTTCTACTTGTTTGGAGGAAAAGCCTGGTTGTTGTTTGCCCATAACAATAAGTATTTTTTGTATTCATAAAGCAAATTGTATTTTTCCACAAAGATTCAGTCAATTTATCTGCGCTATAGGAAGCTGAAGCCCAGCAGGAGTCAATGAGTGTTTACTTCCCAGTCTTCCCCAGACTCTCCATTATTACTGCTCCCTCCTCTCCCTCCTCTTCCTCCTCTTCCTCCTCTCTCCATCCATCATCGTCTCATTTCATTCCTCCAGCACCTCCCGCTGCTGTTTTATAATGAAATGTACGGTTTGTGTTTACTGAGCGTGTTTCTGTCCCCGATGAAAAACCTGTTCTCACAAAACAAGCAAAGTGTCCAGATGTGTAAAAACCTGACGCAGTGGCTGCAGCCAGCTGTCCAGCAGCAGCTGCAGAGCCGCGCGCGGTCGGACCGTATGGCCAGGGGGGGGCGCCGCTGAGGGTCATAAATCATAACATGCTGTATGGATTAATGAGCAGCAGAAAGACTCAGCGTGTTCAGAAGCTCAGTGCTTTCTGGCTCAAGGTTTTTAGGTTCCTTCAGACTCAGTTTCTCACAAGGTCGACTTGGAGTCACGCTGCCGGGCGAAGGAGTCGACCTCCACTGTCCTAGTCCATGTAAACAGCGTTTGCCATGCCAGATGATGGTATTTGTTTTTTGGATTGAATTGCTACATGGACCATGCTTCCTTCTGGTTCTGGATGCAGCTAGAAGGATTTTTGCTCTTATTGTTTTACTTTTGAATGCTTGTTGTGATTTATAACCATGGCAACAAAAATGATATTCTTAAAACTGACAGCAGCCAAACAGCATCTCAAAAGCTCAAATCCTACCTGAACTTTGACCCCACATCCCAGAGGAGCTGGATGGAGGCTTGCTGGATGCAGAGCAGAGAGGAGGAGAAGTTCCAACCGTCTCTTTCATCACATCTTATCCCTACTCCAGCATCCCTCCAGAGGGTCTTTCTCTAGGAAAAAGAAGAATAAAGTGACTTCCTGAGTCGGTTTTAAGGTCGCGCTGCGTCTCCAGGACATGAATGTGTGTTTTCACAGCGTGGACAGAGACAAAGGCAGACCGGACCGGAGGTGACAGCTACATGAGCGCCGTGGCTGTGACGTCTCCACTCCGTTCACTCAGAGTCACATGAATGTTTCAGCGGCGGGAAGCTGCCAGACATGATAGCAAGAAAAGACATGCAGATTTTCCCAACTGGAGCACAAACACCAGCAGAACAGCTCAGGTGATACTTTAGACTTTTAAATAAATCTCATAACGTCAGAAGTGTCCCAGTATTCTGCTTCATGACACACAGCAGGTCAAATGTTTCTTCACGATGATAAACGGCCTCAGAGTTCAGCTGCTTCTGTCCCAGATTCTCAGGCTTTATGTTCAGCTTCAGATGATTTTGATTAAAGACGCTGATATTTGTCAAGGTGAAAGCTTTCATAAAAAGCCTGTTTGATTTATTCTTTCTTTACGTTATAACCTCTGACCTGTTAGAGTGAGGGATCTGTCAGGCACCAAGGTAACATTTAGTCGTCTGCAGGAAAAATGAGCAACTTTAAGGATTTTAAGAAGGTGTCATCCAATGGCACAGAATATTAATGCAAACTTTTTCTCACTTTTGTCTCCTACTACTCTCCATTTTGTAATATTTTACGTTAACTTTGTGTTTTCTCAGTTTTTCTGTTCATAAAAGCGACATCTGATGGCAGCAGCTGACATGATGCTGCCATCACTTAGTCGACTTTTGTGCCTAAAGTTCCTCCAGATGATGTTTGTTATGAAATGGCACCAAATAAACTGAATTATATTGAACTGAATGAACTCAGTGAGAAAATATAAAGAGCTGGAGTTCAGGCCATGATTAAACATTAAAGTTAACATTAAAATAAAATAAAGCCTTTTTACTTCTTTGATTGTAATTTTCCCAAGTTCCCTCTTTTTTACCCTCCTCCACCCCATCAGGTTAATCTATGAATATTAATGCATTAATGCTTGAGGTTAATTCATGTTTTTGTCAGTTAAACTGTTGTTTCTCTGCAGGTGCTTTGATTCCTAATCATTGCTTTCATTAAGCGATCATTGAACAGCTGAATGTGAAAATGATTTTTCCAAATTATTCAGAATCACAAAGGGGCTGATTCATTTTTAAAAACCTGAGATCCCAGTTTATAAAAACCCTGTAGAGTTTTTATATTTTGTAATCTGGAACCTGAACCTTCGCTGCCAGACTGTTGGGTTTGTTTTTATTCATCCTCAGAACAAAACTGACGGAGAAGATTTTCTGTTTTTCTCCGTTTGTTGAGCTTCAGAGAAACAGACGCTGCCTCTGCTGGATGGTTTTTAACGACAGCCTGCAGAAATCTTGCTTTATTGCTCCCGTATGTTATTTACAACGTTTTTTATGCAGAAAGAAAACTAAAATAAAAAATCCATCCTTGAAACTCAGTTAAATTCAATAGTTTTCCATTGAGTTGTTTTATACAA
Source organism: Xiphophorus couchianus (assembly GCF_001444195.1). NCBI lineage: Eukaryota > Metazoa > Chordata > Actinopteri > Cyprinodontiformes > Poeciliidae > Xiphophorus > Xiphophorus couchianus. The sequence continues at coordinate 24,557,033 of NC_040249.1, forward strand.
GCACAGATTCACAACAAATATCAATTCACTTTATAAACAGAAATATCCATGAAGTATTTATCAATATTTAAAAGCTTCATCTCTGATTCTGTCAGTCAGGATCTGCTGGTTGGAAAGTTATCAGAGCGTGAAATCATGAGCTTCACCTTTCAGCTCAGCTCCTCTGTAACCTTCAAACATCAGAGCAACACACAAATAAAACATATTAAAGTTCATGTTTAGGAGCCGATAAACATGTTTGCATGGAGATGGATGGAGTTTTTTCTTCACTCAGCTGAATGAAATGAAACAAACGTCGCCGCAGCAGCAGGAGAACCGAGCAGAACCTTCAGACTGGACTAACGACTCGCTCACAGATCAGAGAATTTCTTCTTCTGTGTTTTTCTAACTTACACCCAACATGAATGGCAGCTGGATGAACTCTAAACGGAGTCGACTTTTTCTATTACATTTACATCTTAAAGGACAAACATCAGAGCTTGAGTTTGTTTTTACAGGAAACCAGGAGGAAAGAAGTTACAGAAACGTTTCGTCTCTGGAAACCATGGCAACCGCCTGCCGACCCGGAGCTGACCCTGGTCCTGAAGAGGAGAGCTGCGAACTGGGTCATATCAGCTGCGGTTTCCGGAGAAACCACAAACACTTTAACAACGTAAAACTGAAACTAATATCCAAGAGAAAAACAGAAAAACTTCTGATCCGTTTCTGCACAATTAGACATTAATGGAACCAGCGGTGCTGTGTGGGAGACCGACTGGCTCAGCTGCTCCAGTAAATCACTCTGAGCTGAAGGTTGGTACACTGAGTGGGTTTCATGTTCTTACCGTCTGGGTTTTTATCCTTTAAATTCATTATTTTTTCTCAGCCCTGCTGAAATGTTTTCCATCTGAACTATACAATAAAAATCCACTTTCTGATCACGAGAGAGAGAAGGTTCTGTGGGAGGCAGATTGATGAAAGCAGGACAAGAAAAGCAGAAGATAAAAAGCAGGAGGTTAAATAAGGGAGGAAAGACGAGGAGAGGATGATGATGGGAGCGATGAAGAGCGAGAAGGACGAAGAGAGACGAGAGGAAGGAAGACATGAAGAATGGAGGAGGAAAGAACAGATCGATGCAGAATGAGAGGAAAGATGGAAGAAGAATGTAGAGCTGAGGAAGACGACCAAACATCGATGATGAAGAAGATGAGGGTGAGGAAGATGAAGAGTGGAAAGTGATTGGTTGTGATTGAACAGAAAAAAAACTTTAGCTTGAAAAGATATTAAATATATTTAATGAAAATAGAAATGAAATGCAAAGAAACATTATTGAGTCTCTGCTTCCATGGAGAGTAAAAAACCTTCAACATTAGAAAAGAGTTCATCTGAAAATACACTGCAAAACAAAATCTCACAGATTCAATATCTTAGAACATTTTAAATAAGACCAAAATTATTTATAATAACTTTTCAGCAGGAAAAGGAGCTGATTTAAAATCAATAATGTTGATTCCTCTGGCAGATCATTTCACTTATAACATGGTTAAAATGTTTTATTATAGTTGAAATAATTCAACTTTTATCTTATCCTGTTTTAACTGAACTCAAATATTAGAAACTAAACCAAAGTTTCTGCTCTGGTTTAGTTTCTACTTGGTCAGACTTTGTGTTTTTGTGTCCCACTAATTAAGATGATAACGAAGTCTTTATGATTCAGCCTCTGCAGTGAAATAACCTGACATTTTTCATTCCCATCATTTATCAGTTGCTTGGCAATGAATGTACAGAAAGACGGCGGCTTCCTGGCCCTCCGTCTCTCCCTTGGAGCCGCGCTGCTGATGCGTTGCTATTTAACTAAAAGCTTTTAGAGAAACTTCAGTGAGGCGGACCTGACTATGAGGAGACGTTGGAAACGTTTTGTGCTGCTGGAGGTGCAGCGCTCAGCCTTTGTGTCGCCGTGAGGCGTTCAGGGTGGGAGAGGACGGATCTATTCATCGCAGCTCTATGTGCTGCGGAGTGTGTGTTTGGGTCTGTGTTTGGGTCTTTAGCCGGACCAATCACAGTGTGAGATGACCAGATTACAGATCTGGTTTGGTTTCAGGAAGCTGCTCATACAAGATGAGTTCATAGAAATATGCAACATAGACGCTTCTCCAGACTGATGCTCTGCATTCAGCATAATTAGAAAGATTTCTGTCTGCTAAAACATTTGCTGCTTTACTCCAGTAGCATTTAAATTTTCTTTTGTTTTACTTTAAATTGCCTCAGAAGATGCAGAACGGATCTGCTTTCAGATTTGAAGCTCCACAGTTTCATGACATGAAAGGAAAAAACAAACAGTTTTTTGAAGACACATTTTCTAAGTCAGACCAATTTTTCTTTCTCTCTTAACTTTAAAAGTCATTTGCAAATGAAAAACATCTGAAGATTAATTCTTAGTCTTTTAAAACTTTTGTTTCCCCCAAAGGCGAGAATAAAATTGATGTTGTGCAAAAACTGACCAACAGTTTTTCTATCTGTAAGTATTTCTGATGAGAAAATTTTTTTCTTTAATTACCACAGTAAACAACCAACAGAGTTCCAATCTACTTCTTTATTTTTACAGTTAGATTCTGAATGGAAAGTGAAAAAAATAAAATATTTAGCAAAATTGATTTGCTTTAGCAACAAGAAAAAGCAGACTTAGAAAATTTTTTTATTCTTTGAGAATAAAATGATAAGAAAAATGTTTCATAAAGTTTAGTTTAGAAGTCTTTCTGGTCCATTTTAACGACTGGATGAGGAGAAATTTCTGAAAATATTCTGAAAACATTTGGAAACGTCTTACTGCTGACATAAAGAGTCCTTCTTTTCTACACTAGATGTGTTTTCCTTCTACACTAGACGTGTTTTCCTTCTTTTCTACACTAGACGTGTTTTCCTTCTTTTCTACACTAGACGTGTTTTCCTTCTTTTCTACACTAGATGTGTTTTCCTTCTACACTAGACGTGTTTTCCTTCTTTTCTACACTAGACGTGTTTTCCTTCTTTTCTACACTAGACGTGTTTTCCTTCTACACTAGACGTGTTTTCCTTCTTTTCTACACTAGACGTGTTTTCCTTCTTTTCTACACTAGACGTGTTTTCCTTCTTTTCTACACTAGACGTGTTTTCCTTCTTTTCTACACTAGACGTGTTTTCCTTCTTTTCTACACTAGACGTGTTTTCCTTCTTTTCTACACTAGACGTGTTTTCCTTCTTTTCTACACTAGACGTGTTTTCCTTCTTTTCTACACTAGACGTGTTTTCCTTCTTTTCTACACTAGATGTGTTTTCCTTCTTTTCTACACTAGACGTGTTTTCCTTCTTTTCTACACTAGATGTGTTTTCCTTCTTTTCTACACTAGACGTGTTTTCCTTCTTTTCTACACTAGACGTGTTTTCCTTCTTTTCTACACTAGACGTGTTTTCCTTCTTTTCTACACTAGACGTGTTTTCCTTCTTTTCTACACTAGACGTGTTTTCCTTCTTTTCTACACTAGACGTGTTTTCCTTCTTTTCTACACTAGACGTGTTTTCCTTCTTTTCTACACTAGATGTGTTTTCCTGATGGTAGTTTGCGTCAGTTTAATAAATATGGATGAGTTTCTCCATATTTATTATGCTATAAACGGCCCAGTCAGACACAAGTCAATAAAACACAACAAAATAAAATTCAGGTATTTTAGCAGTGAAGTGACAGAAATATGCTGACACGAATCATCAGAGCAGAATAATTAGAAATTATACAAGCTGTGTGCAAAACGCAACATATTTAATACGACAATCTGAAAATAACAGCAGAAATGTAAACAGAAGTTTGTTGGGAGAATCTGCTGGGAGGAAGGATCTGCCATGACGCTACTTTGGACTCCGTGGATGCATTGACCTTATTGCTTGAACATAAATTTAAATTTGCACCTTTCCTGATGCAGTAATTGTCTCATTGTGTTTTTGCAGTGGCAGTAAAAGCCCTGAGCTGAACTGACTGGATGGAAATGAAGGAAGCGGCGCTGCGGTTCGGCCGTACGGAGCAGGCGGGTCAGCGGCTGAACAAGAACATAAACGCTTCAACAGCCTCTCCAGGCTTCACTCATCATTTTAATTACTTCAACTATAACAGGCTAATTTCCTCAACATAATTATTCAGATTTTACTGAGGCGTTGCAGGCAGTTCTTTTATCCAACTTGTTTATAGTCTTCAGTGTTAATAAAGAATAAAAGTGAGACCTGAGCTGCTGTATCTTCACAGAGGAAGGAGAGATGTGTGGAAATGAAAGCAGGAGCGCGCGTCCTCCTGCCCACGTCTCTCATTTTATTCTCATCCAACACACGCATCCAAAATTTCAATCAGAGTTCCTACCAGCCGTTAAATGGGCCACATTTGCATCAGGAGAATGTTTCATTTCAGCTGGCGGTTTGTGTTGGGCTCACCTCTCTCTGCTGGATTCAGGCCTTACAGAAAACCTTTCTGTTTCCTGCTGACCGCTCCTTCACTTCCTCTCTGCTCTGTTTAACCACCATCTCTCCTCTCCTCTACTGAAGACGGAGTCGGTCATCTGGTGTCAGAGATTGTTATAAATATTCCTTTAAATTCAGAAGTTTCTCCATTTTTTGTAGAATTGTTTTTTCACCAGTATTCTCCATTCCTTCTGACTGAACTGGTGGAACTGGGTCAGGTTTACTCGACTTCCTAGCTCTGCCCACAAATATCTATAATCTATAAAATCTATGTAACCTGAAACCAGGTTGTTCCTAAACATCCACTTTGTTTCTAATTTGGTCCCAGTTTAATGTCCTGACTGTTTTTTATTTAAATGTTCCCCATATAATGTTCATTCCTCTTAAAGAAATCTAATTACAATTTTTCTATGATGTTACCCAAATAAACAGGTTGAGGTTTTGTCTTAAAGTGAAACTAAACTCCATGTCAACTTTCTTTTGCTGATAAACTGCCTAAACAGACTGATACCGGTTCTATCTTTATGTTTTTGTAGAAATGTTGACATTTTTGTGTAAATCTGTCTAAAACCATCTCAGCGCTGCCCTCCTTTTTTAGCCACACCCCTTAGTGTTTCTAGGCTCCGCCCACTTTGATGAACATTTTCAAGACTTGTCTGTGTTTGTTTTCACAGGGGAGTGAGTTACACTATAAAATATATCTAACGTAGCTCCTATATTTAACTGGAACGTTGTGAATAAACCAATCAGAAGCCTGAAAAGCTGTGACATCATTATGGTCAGGTTATTTTATCAACAATCTGAGTTATGGCTTCATGGAAAGTTATTTAAAATGTCAAAAAGAAAAAGAGCAGACGTGAATTTTCTCAAAAGGTTTTTAAGGCAAAAAAGACACACGACAGGCAGAGCTCAGGTTCTCCTTCCTGTGTCACTGCATCCATTTTATTTCCTCCCAGGTGACAGAAACACATTTCCACTGAGACGTCTCCCTCGTTTCCACTGAGATTTCTCCCATTTCCCCCCGGAGTCTCCCACAGATGAGACGCTGTACTGCAGAATGAACTCCGGACAGATCTCCATCAGTCGTTTAGAATCTGGCATTTAGATGTTTCTCTGACATTACATTTACTGTCGGCTTGTTTACTGGAGCTACTTTTAAAAATAAAACTTTGCTTTTAAATCCTGAACATTCGTCAGAGAACCGAACAGGCAGATGGGTTTAGGATGAGCTCCAGCTTCAAGTTCTGACTAAAAGCATTAATGGACAGAGACAAGGATTCTGGAAAATGCTGCTAAAAAGCTGCTGACGTTTAAAGCAGCATGTGAAAAGCAGAAAAGCAGCAGAAAGCTGAGAGTCCACAATCAGGTGAAATTGTGTAATTGGTCAATTCTCTGAAGGCCAGAGCTCAGGTTTCTGTAAGAGCTTTTATTTCCAACAGATCTGCAGCTGAGACGCAATCAGCATAACTCTGATGTTAAAGAAAACATGAAGTGTTTTGGTTAAAACCAGAGAAAATAAAGAATCCGACCAATGAGGGTTTAATACAAAATTATATCAGCATGTATTTATAAACACACAGGATTTCCATTTAAAGAATTATATTGGTCCGGAGTTCAACTAAATCTCAATGCCTTATTCATAATTCACAGAATATGCAGTATTATGAGGAAGATGCTATTTAACATCAAGTCTTTAAGCTCATTAACATTTTTGAAGTGTGATGGTCGGTTTTTATCTGGATCCAAAGCAGGAAGATCAGAGGTAGAGAGAAGAGATGAAGAGTTTTAATGATGATTAAAAGAGGACAGGAGAATCAGAAATGAACAATACAAAGAATCATTCAGTTAGATTTTATACTGAGGCAGCAGAAAACCAGACGAGAGCCAGGTGAGATAATTAGAGGAAATGTGGAACAGCTGGGAGAGAGAGCAGCGCCCAGAGCTGAGACACGATTAAAAACGATCCACAAACCACAGGAGAAAACTGACAGAAGAGAAAAAAACTAAATACAGAGAAGAAAGAACAGAAACCAGACGATCATGACAGGGTCTGGATGTTCTGATCACTGATCATAAATATGTTAATGAATCACTGATCATGAATACAATGTTAATTTATCAGATTTTAAGAGCTTTGCCTTCAACACATCAGAGCTGAGAAACGTTGATGAAGTCCAGATCTGATCTGCCCATCATCATCATCATCATCATCATCACTTCTTACTTTTCCACATTATGTTTAGGAAACGATAGATTTCAATGTCCAAACTGATCCAGAACATAAAGATCATCTTTCAGAAATCAGCAAAAATAAAAATAAGATCCTCAGGTTCCCAAACAAACCACCGCCATCCTCAATACTGATTATAAATAAATTATTTCTGTATTGAACCATACTGAACTGTATGAAATATTAAAAAAATAAAATCATCATTATGAATCCCTGACCTGCCATTATTTTGTACTTTACTTGCTCCTGGTCTCTTTCATCCTGGCATCTTGTCGTCTAGTTGTTTTGCAGGATTCTGTGTTCAGCGTTAAACCAGATGCTCATGAATAAAAATCCATCTGGAACCAAAAAGCTGGAGGACAATGAATCACGATCAAGATGGCCGCCTTTATAGGCTGTGAATTTCACTCATCAGCTCAAGGAGAACATCAGCAGATGGAAGAAAGGAAACGTTCAGACCTGCTGGACGTCATCTTCCAAATGTTTCACATGTTCCAGGAAATCTTCTTGACTTTTACTTGGCATCATAGACAGTCAGTGCTGGGCGGTGAGTTAATATATTTGAAAAGTACGGTGGCCCAGAAGTGTAAACCACAGCAACAAACTAAGCAGCTCTTACTCTGGCATTTTCTCTCTCTTTGTTCAGATAAGCAGACAGTCACAGCATCTTGTTTTACAGTCCCAATCTAAATATACAGCAGTAGCTACATTCTTCTTCTTCTCTCTAAACAACTTCCAGGTGAATACCGCCACCTACTGTTTGTAGCAGCATTAACTCACATCCAATAAATCCTCAGTTTGTTTTGTATGATGAAGCTAAATAAGTAATGATTTTAGTAACTATGTTTCCATCACTGGTAACATTCATATTTTTGACAAATGCTCTAAAGCCAGAATAACTTCCAGTTTGAAACATCCAACCAGTCTTCAGTTTCCCACTGGGTCGTTTTGGTAATGTTGTGCTTTTTTATTTGAAGTTGTACTTACTAATGTTTTGTTTTCCTCAGGTTTGCAGAAAACTCGTTTTTCTCTCTCACCCTGTTCTCAGAGCCAACATTCAAACAGCCACATTTACTTGTTTTTTTGTTTTTGGTTGTTTGTTTTTTTACATTTGACATCATTATAAATCTTAGAATCCACAACTTCATAATCTGACATGTTCCCTCTTTTTGTGACTGTCACATTTCTGGTCTATGAAACATAAATGTGAATATTTTCTAATTCTGATCTGAAGATTGTTCTGAGCTTTTAGCTGCTGTGAGGGAAACGTTCAGCTTAATGTTCAACACCGTCATCAGCAGCAGATCAAACTCCAAGATGAGCTGCAGAGAATCAGACGAGCTGCTGACAACACGGTGAACTCCATCAGCTCTCCACGTTCACAAAAACAGGCCGCCGATGATGAATGGATCAAAGTGTCCGACCGCTGAGAGGAAACGTTTTCCTGACCTGACCTGACAGGTTCTGCTTTGTGTTCTTCAGAGGAGAACGTTTTTATCAGACGGTTTCATCAATCTGGGCTGGAGGCGCTCAGTGTCACAAACACAACCAGGATTCTGCATTAAACAGCAGAGAAAATGTGGTTCTCCTCCTTTATATTATTAGTTTTCATAAATATTTCCACTCAGGTGTCTTTAATCTGTAGCTTCCTGTATAAAACCAGAGGATTATACAGCAGATGTGAGCTGAGTGAAAAATTGTAATTGCAGAGGTTGTCATAAACGGCTCCATGAAGATGAATCACTTCTAGAAACTGAAACTCAGGTACAGATGAAACAATTCAAACAGGATTCAGTACAAAATATGAGGATATGAAGCTGCTTTCTACCAGCTGGTTTAATAAAGCAGATTAAAAAACGGATATTTACAGAAACTCTGAGAAACATGTGCCACAAAAAGACTTCCATAAAACCAGAATTAGTCGCCTAAAACTATGCAGGATTTCTGCCATCTTACAGGAAACTCCCAGTTCCACTGGTCACATGTTCCTCCTCCTCAGCAGCTCAAAGCGTTTGGCTCTGAATGTGGAAATAAACCGAACAGAACTGCACAGCTACTAAAATCATATTTATTTATCCAAGTAGCCACAAACAGCAGCATGTAATATAGGAAGGTTTCTTTATGTAAATTACTTTATTTTTATTTTTTGATTAATTTAAAAAAGGATCCAATCTGTTAGTGAAAATCATCCTGAATGAACGACCCATTAGCAGAACAAAACGGGATTAAATGGGATTAAATCATTACTGGAATGGAAAACTGAATATTTACTGAACGCAACAAACTTTTACTGCCACAGAAAAATGTTGAGAAGAGATCAGGATTATCGAGCTGCTGAGGCGATAAGATGATGTTGGTGCAATTCCCAAACATCAGGAGAGCACTGACACACACACACACACACACACACACCGATAGGCTGGAATAACAAAGGAAACGTTGACGACAAGCAGGTTAACGATGATGCTTCATATTTTCATATTTTCCATTTAACATTTGGATAGTTATTCAGATTTTCCACTTCCTGTCTTTAACAATTTTTCTTATATTTATGTTTATTCTTTAATCTTTCAACTTTCTTCTAGAATAAATCTATTTCAAATAAAAGCAATGCTAGAATTCCTGTGGATCATATTTTCTAGTTCTGGCTGTTGAATTAAAGTATGATTAATGTCTGGATATTAATTATTCTCTGCGTTTTGATTGCTGTTAGTATCAAAAATAAACTACCAAAGGCTGAAGTCTGACTGTTTCTGTGTTTCCAGTAAGAATTAAATATTAATCCAGCGATTCAAAAATACCAAATTCATCTGACTGAAGTACATTTAATTAACTTATGTCATTGAATGAGCTATATATTAGGAAATGATTCAATTAAATTCAGTTTATTTATCTAGTGCCAAATCACTACAAATGTCTGTCCACGTCACAAAAAAACAAACTATTTTTTATCTTGACCTGCTCCTTTTTATTTGAAATATCTTCTCTTCCTTACAGAACATTTCTGCTGAATTGCTCCAAACCGTTAAAGCTGGAAGCCACTTTGTCAGAGATAATTGTTGAGCAGAACTCTAGAAACACACTGGGATCCTCTTCAGCCAGATTCGTCTTCAGACGGCGATGCGACAGATCCGCCCCCCTCTCCACATGGCGGCTAATTGTGCTTCATATTCGCTCCCTCTCTCTGTGCAGGAGGTCTTCCTGCGAAATCTGCTCTGTTCAGTTTTCATGACGCCTGCATGTCAGAGCAGAAACAGACGATTCAGCTGCTAAAATGAAAACAAGAAAACAGCCGAATAAAAACATGAAATACTTCAGAGTCCCGGCTCAGCTGCTGCTTCACATGACGCCATTTTGTTTTGTAGAGGATGACTTACAGGAAGGAGAAACAAAGTTTCTCCTGAGGTTTTTATTTTTAAATTTTTTGGCGGTGGGGACGTTTTAAATAAAAAGACATGATGAAAATAGTTTTCATTGTTTTTATGATATTTTTTGCATATGTTTTTTCTGGTGCCGTCTTGTATCCGAGCGGTTCTACCTGTCAGAACATCATCAGGAGGTTTCAGTATTTCAAGGTTCTGAAAAAACACTTATAACATAAAACAACAACGTACGGATATTAGAAAATATCATTTGTACTTTTGGAGATTTTCAAAAGTACTTTAACTTCAGTCAACTTTTGACCGAGGAACTTTAACTTATTTGAGATAAGACCATGAATATAATACTTTTACTCAATAACTATAGGTGAGCTATATTTTAACAAATATGTGAAAACATATTTTTGATAAAAGTTACATTCTGGAGCTTTAAATGACTCTGTGCAAAAAGATAAAAAAGATTTCTCAAGTTTCCATAGAAAGGTGTAAAAAACAGAAAACATGGAGTGAGCTTCAGGTCTGTGGATGAACATGGAGGTCAGAGGTCAGAGAAGGATGATCCGGCTGCATCAAGATATGAAAAACCAACAGTAGCTCAGATAACCAGTGGATCCGATCATCACCTGGTCTGAAATGTTCAGCTGGTCGGTTCAGAATCATAAACCTCACAGCCTTCTGACCACTGCCTCAGTGCTGCAAGGTCACAAAGGTCAAACCATCTCAAACTGGTTTCCTGAGCATCACAGCTTGAAGTTTATTCATCAGACTTTGTGTTTTGTTTTCCAGCAGCAGCTCAGGCCGGTTGATCACAGCCTGATTCAGAAACTCCTCCCAGAGGCTCCAATCAGACTCTATTGATGTGAAACGTAACACATTCATTCTAATGCAATAAGAGAACGACTCAGAGCCGCTGGGATGCAAATGGGAGTGATTGCTCAAGGAAAGTGCAGATTGTTGAATGAAGCTAACCAAAGAGAGCAGTGAGGAATGTTGACTGGTTCTGATTTACTGAGGTTTTACCTGAGGAGAAGCTTCAGGTATTTCTGTTCACAGCACAACGGTTTTCTTCACCTGCATGTTCATCAGGAATCTGGTAATGAGCGGCGAGATGAGGTCATCCCGGAAAATCAACTTCCTGGTTGTTGAGACATCAAGATGACATCATGAGGAGAAACATGACTGATCACTGATAACGCTGCGTATTGATCCACAGAAAACTCATTAAATATTACAATAATTACAGACAGGAATAATACTGATAATATTCTTCAATGTGAAATTATTCATCCACAAAAAGGTGAAATCTGTTCAGCCTGTAACAAAAACAGGAAGTCTCTGTTGATTGGTTTGAGAAAATGTTTCATGTTCTCATTATATTTGTTAATCATATCATAGTTTTATCACTTTGAACTGCCTTTTCTTACAGTAGTTTCTCTTGGAAAAGACAGAAAAGCCTCACAGGATAAAAGTCGTTCTGATCATATTTTTGCTCCTTACAGTGACAGACGTCTCAGTTTTAATCTCTGATTTCCAGCTGGTTTTACTCTGTAAATTACTCTAGTTTTAAAAAACGCGGAGCAGGAGAAACTTTTACCATCTTTCCTCCCCTGGATGCACTGAACCACAAATAAAAGTGTTTATCTGCAGAGATGCATGAGGCTCTGGAGGAAGATCCAAAATGTTCTGGCTTTTTTTCTGAGGCTCAAACCTCCTGATGCACAAAACCATCTGATGTTTGGAGAAAAGGTCCTGATTCCTGAAACATTACAGGGATTTCATGCCTGTTTTATCATGTTTTATTTCACGTTTCTCATTACATTATGAGGCTGCAATGAAATAATGAAATAATAATTATTGACAAATCATTATTGATGTTGGATCTGCAATAGTTTCTGAATGCTGTTACATTTTACTCTGTTTTTCTCCCAGCAAAACCAAAAAGTTTCTTTAACAACATGAAAGGTTTGTGAATCTGTTGAGTGACTGCTGGAAACTAATGTTATTGAATAAATTGTGATTCAAACATTTCATTTGAGCCTTCTGGGAGTTTTGTTCAAGAAAGTGTTGCAATCAAACCAAATCCATCATTTTTGGAGAAAACAGAAGGTTGTTAAAGGACGGCGAGTATTCTGGGAATTTATGCAAAGTTTGAAGACAGAAAACAAAAAGACAGAAGCAAACAAAAACCTTAAAGCTGCATCCATGAATTTATGTAGATTATATGAAAAATATTGTCAAAATCTTCATCTTATGTTTCTGCCTAAAGACTGATTGGCAAGGATTTTAATAATCTGCTTACTTGAGCGAGTTGACATGGACAAAAGGATACAAAATCCATTTCAGTTTCAATTTCATCCAGATCAACTCAGGTCACATTCTCTGCTCTCCTCACAGATAAGAAATGGAAAGGATTTACACGTGTTATTGTTCACCTCTTTAATATCCAACTGAAAGGACAAAGTCCAAGAAGCTTGCATTTCATTTCCTAATGTGAAGATCAGGAAGGTCAATGGCAAACTAGATCCAATTTAAAAAGGTGGATAGTTGAATAGGAAGCTCATTTACTGGGAGAAAACTTTAAATCAAAAGGAGACGAAGCTCTGAATGAGTCCAGGAAGGAAAAACTCATCCTGACTCTGTTCTCCTGTTAGCTCAATTAAAAACGCTGACAGACATGAGAGCCATGACAGAAATCTGAGAGCGGAGCATCATCCGCTGAAGAGACGGCGGATTAATCACTGAGGTGTTTAGTCAGAGTGAAGCAGAAGGAGCCGACCCAGACGGCATCAGACCTCTGCAGGAGACTCAAACATTCCCAGGAGAAAAGGCGACGGCAGACTCATCTGTCTCTCAACAAGGTAAACAAACACATTACTGGAGCCGCAGCGAGTTTCAAACTCTCTTAGTGGTCAGTAACTCCTGTGTTTTATGAAACTGAATCCTGTCGATTCAAACTTCCTGTAGGAACTCTGCAGGCGTTGCTGAAATCAGGCCAGCGGAGGGCTGAGTTAAATGATCTCAGGATCATCTGGACAAGGCCCAGCTGTCTGAGGAAGACCTGGTTCGGCTGAATTTCTTCATCGGCTCGGACACCTGAGGGTCTGAGAGTTATGAAAGAAATTCATCTTCAAAAGAATTTGGGTTGAAAACGTTCTGAGCTGCACAGATGTCGCGTTCAAATGGAAGCATGAATGAGAAGTTCACCGACTTTTCAGACCTTTGATGTTTGAAATCCTGTTTTTTTTTTCTTTGTGGGGAACGTGAATGCAGCGCAGCTCGGCCTGACGTCATTAACTCGACTCCATTCAGGGGAGAAAGAAAGATTTACAGCCGTCTTCAGGGGCAAACTTTGAATATTTCAAAGAGCCAAGCACTTTATCACCCTCATGGTGAGTGACTGATGCATGTGTGTGTGTGTGGGGGGGTGGAGGTGTGTGTGTGTGGGGGGGGGGGGGGGGGGGGGGGCATGGGCGTGTATGTGTGTTTCTGCTTGCTGCACACTGGGACCTTGTTTGCTGTCTTTGTGAGGTCCGCTCTGGCTCCTCCTCTGACTTTAAACTCAGCCTCCTGCCTTTGGCTTCCCTTCATACGTTGGAATATTAACTGCAGGCTGAAGTCCAACTCCTAAAAATAAAAGATGAAACTAAGTTTTTCTTCTTTCTCTCCATCTGATTTTGTTCTTCATGCCTGGAAGAATCAGCAGAGACCAACAAGCTGCAGCTTCATTCTGCTACTTCTCTAAATTTTCCCTTCAGATCAAGTGAAAAGCTAAAAATAATTACTTTGTTATGAACAATTCATCAAATTTGATTATATATATTTTTATATGATTGTATTGTGAAATGATCAAAGTGTTTATGTGTTTTTCTAGGCCATTTTAAAAAAAGACTTTTGCAAATAAACAACAAAAACTGAATAAAATATGTTTTTTTAATTTGTGGAGTGCAATAAACAACGACACAAACACATTAAATCACATTTATGATGACTAAAGTCACACAAGATCAGATCAAATTAGAATAGCACTGATTACCGCACGGAGAGTTTTACCTTTTTTACGGTCTGGTAGACAAATTTAAAGGCACATCGAAATAAATTAAACATTTCTCTCATGTTGAGCGTTTGAGGAAAATGAGTGAAAAACAAAGCTGAAGGAAAATCTGACACTGTGAAGAAAAATAAGTTCCATTTTAAGAGCAAATCTACCAAGAATTGGCTAAAAACTAAGTATGCAGAAGTTAGAATATTTTCATTCATGATATATGTAGTTGGATACGTCTTGGATATGAAGTATTGATATGAGAAAACAATTAATGAACCTGATAAATACTGAACTGCACTTTGTAAATATTGCAAGTATAAGTTTGTTGGATACTTTAAACCTTTTCTATAGATACTCTACCTTTTACAAATGAGATTGTTGGTAAGTAAGTACATAAATACACAGCTCTAAAGTTTACTGCAGCTAAAAGTAGCTTGTTGGCTTTAGTGGTACAATGAAAGAAGCAGGTTTTATGATATATCACTCGTCTCTGCACTGTTCTAAGAGGGGGCCAAATATTGACCCTTGCGGAACGTAAAGAGGATTTTGAGGAGATTCTTTAGTAATTACTGGAAAAGGAACAAAACCACAACTTTTATGTCTGACAAACTTTGTGAAGAAATTAGTTTTTGCTGTAGAAAAACTTGAAAGTTTCTAAAGTTTCATGAATTCCCTCAATCAAACAAAAGCAGTTTCATTTATCTGCTTTGGTTTTAACAGTGTTCACATTGCAGAATCTGTTGGCACAACAGAAAATGGATCGTAAACAAAGTCACTGGATATAAACCTGTAATTAAGACTCCAAACAGCCCAGCTGCAGGGCTCAGCGCTGAGCTAATGGATAAGCTAATAGCTTTATAATACCTGCGACATTACAACGGCACAAACTTTAATTAAACTTTCTTCCACTGAATGTTTTTCTTCAGACAGTTTAGTCTCAGTCTTTCGGCTGCAGCTCTGCTCAACAGCCTCGGTTTAAAACAAATCTTCACTCTGATTCAAACTGCTAATGAAGGAAGACATCATGGATCTTAGTCCTCTACTCAGGTCCTGGCCGCCTGTTCTCTGAATTTTATCGCCTCGTCAGGATTTATAGTTTTTTTCACAACTGATTTGATCTGTTTGCTTTTACAAACTTGGACTTCACAACTCAAACCAAACATAGTTGATTCATTTACTGCAAAACAGGAATTTATAAACCTTAAACTTCCCTTTTAAAGTATTAGTCACATTACAATAAAACTCTTAACTCTGAAGGTTTTAACTAGGCCATATTTCTTCCAACTTAGACACTTGCAGCTTTCATGAGATTATGTGATCAAATCATTTGAGTAACTGGTCATCATCAGTGTGACCGCCTCTATAAAACCAAAAGGTTTGGCAGTTTGTAGATCTGGAACAAATAGATGTTACTCAACTTAATGCCAAAGTTTGAAGTAATGGATCCAGAAAAGCTTCTGTTGGGTGAATCAAACTGGGAAAGATTATAAAAAAGACGCTTGTTGAGAATCTGCTGTGTAGATAAACTAAACTAAATGAAACCAAACAGATTTCATCATTATCTCCTCTTCCAATCAACTGAGTCCATCTGTCTGAAAACTGGAGCTCGTTTCAAACTGAGTCACCATGAGAACAGCAGCAGATCTACAACACCAAGCCTGAAAAGGAAAATATTCAGAGTTTAAAAGGTTCAGTCCAAGTCCAGATCTCAGCTGGTTGAAATGAAGAGACGAGGAACTGATAACGTCAGTCAGAAAATCCTGCAGAAAATGTTAGTTTTCCAAACTATTTAGTCATGAAACAAACTTAGTTCATCCTCAGGAGTGTAGTGAGAATATAATTACTTCTAATTCACCTTGAAAGCAATTATCCTAGAAAGTCAGTCCTCCAGATGCTTCGTTGGAATTGCTCTATTTCTTCTAATTCTTTATTTCCAGGATGGAAAAGAAAGACGTTCAGATGAGCGTCTTTAGGAAATCCAAGCTAACCGAAGAAGCTTCGTCATCAGCAGTGTGAGAGGAGAAAACGTTGGAAGTACTTCAACAAACCAACGAGCCGCTTTCACAGAGGCAGGTTCAATGAAAAGACGCCTGATTTCATTCAGGAAACAAAAACCAGGTTTTCCACACGTCCTTCAAACTGAAGACAGATCTGAGATGCCAGCAACACGACCGACAGGTTTCACCATAAAATGAGCTCCAGTCTGCAGGTTTATTCACAGGTGGCAGAATGATAAGCTGTCAAATCTTATTTTCATTTTTTTGAAGTTTAAACTTTTCAAAGGAAGGGATTTTGAAGTTTGAGGATTAGCACTAGGATGGTACGGTTTTCGAATCCTTCCCATATCGGCTCAACAGGGCCAAAAGGCCGGAGTCCACCCTGACGACTCTGATGGCTCAAATTAGCATCCCTTCTTCAATTGTAAATGTGGCCGTTGACCGTCAGGCCAGAAGGTAGGAGTGTGAATTGTCCATGTTGGGGTGGGTATCTATGATACCTGCAGGAGATCAGATCTCCTGTAGGTAATGCTCTTCAGTTTAGTTTTGAAGCATACATGAAGTGTGTTTGGAGAGATGTGACCTTTTGCAGCTGATCCATGATGTTGTGCTGCATTATCCAGGTCATTTTGCCAAATGTACATAGAGTTTGCAAAACATACAATCTGTTTCAAAAAATATGCAAAGGTTTTTCTAAAAGAAATTAGTAATGTTTCTCTTTGAAATAAAGCTAAGAGGGTATTAATTGTGTTGATCCACCTCAAAAAAATCATGCAAAAAGTGTAAGCAAAAGAAATCTGGGAGACTTTGCACATGCAAATTTGCATGCAGCCTTTTGTGCTGTGGAGGATAAATAGGTGACTGCTTCACCTATTTAGTTCACAAGAACTAATGGCATTTATTTCAGTCATAATCTTGCGGGGGGTGACCAAGGTTCCATCACTATGTGACAGCTGGTCAGCAAACTTGGCAAACATGATTGACATGGCAGCACTGAATGCACATGTGCTTTATCAGGCATGCATTGGGGTGCAGGAGAGACGGGTGGACTTCCTGGTTGAGCTTGCAAAAGAGTTCGGTAACTCTCATGTGAGTGAGAAGAAGGCACACAAGGAGAAACTGCTTCGGCAACAACCTTCCACACCCAGCTCAGGCAAAAGGGCGAAGTGTCAGGTCAACCATCGATGCAGGATGCGTGTCCTGAGGCCGAAACATCGTCAGTGACCCCTCACACCCCCACCATGGACTGTTCTCCCTACTGCCCTCTGGAAAGAGGTTCTGCAGCATCCGGTGCAGGTCCACCTGGTTCTGAAACAGCTTTTTCCTACTTGCCATCAGACTGCTGAACTCTTAACTGGACTGCACTCAAAAACTGGTCTCCACTTTATACCTTGCACATGTACAGAGCTAAATAACTTCTATTTTACTGTCAGTCCTGCACTTTATATTTTATATTTAGATTTATATTCATATTTTATACTGTATTTTATTTTACTCACAACATTGGAACCTCAAACATTATCCTGAGCTGTATGCAATGAAATTTCGTTCTGTATACACCCTGTGCATTGAAAATGACAACAAAGTCAGTCGAAGTCGAAGGAACAATTGTGCAACTGTGAGATGCGTTGAGGCCGTTACCAGGGTACTTCTAAGGTAATGGCCCTATTTACTGAACAAAAGCACCTGCTAGATAAAATCCTTCAGGCCAGTTGGACTATCTAAGCCGAAATAGGTATATGTCAAAGTGGCCTAACTCAAGCCATTCTAGTGTTAGAGTTGGCATAAAACAGTGTGGTTGGCCAGAGGTTGTTAATCCCAACAGATTTAGGGGATTCAGGCCTGAGCTCCAGGTCTGACATTTCTTTGGTAGATTTATGAAGGGCATTACTCCTTTACTCAAGTTCATGAAATAAAGTCTTCTGTTTGCCTTTACTAGGCCCACGCTCTTTTATTATGGCCAAATATATAACAATTGGTCATCTAATTCCCAGCATAACCTCTGTCCATTAATATCACCAAAATCTGCAATCAGATAGGATGACATGGTGTATTTTAATAATCATAACTCATCCCAGCCATTTTGAACTCTGTAGTTCATCTTTGGTTCAGCAAACAATGTTACTTGATTTTGCAAAAATACAAATGTATCAGTTAGCTCACTAATCCTCAGTTTGTGGAGCACAGGAAGACTGTCAGCACCTCATGGTGCAGCTGAATTATCCTTTAGCATTTTAGCACTTTTGCTAATTTTGAAAATATTTTGTTCACTTACTTTCCCTTAAATATATTTTTCTGGACACATTTTAAAGCTTTAATATGCTTGTCTGTTTTGAAAACTGTCGGTTGAAATTTATGTTAAAGTTTTTGACTGTTACAAATTCTTCGTTTATATCCGTGAAATCTGAAGTTGTTTCCTCTGTTTGTTTCTCTTTTTTCCCAATAACTATTTTAAACAAGAAATGTACAGCAACAATAAAAGATATAAATATAAATGTAATATCTATAGGGATTATAGAAAATGTAAATTATGATGTCGGAATTACATTGGTGCTTAAGCATTTCAATTTTCCAAGGCAGAAATAATTTGGACTGAAGTTAGCGCAAGCTAGCATTAGCTTCTGCAGCGTGTTGCTAACTACTGATTATATTTGGGGATATTTTGTGTTTATGGATTTGTTTTGTGGTTGAAGAGAAAAACTAGAAGAGTCAGAATGAAGAGTCTGATCACAGATGGTTGTAGCTGCCTGGCCGTTAATTACAGCAGGAAACATTTCTGACTTCTTCCTGCATAAATGATGCAGGAAACAATTTTCCAGAGAAGTCAGTTCAGATATCTGGAGTAAAAGCTGCCTGATGCTGTTTTTAAAAAATACTTGAATACATTTTTCTGTGCTACTTCACTGTTTCACTGGATTATTAAGCAATAATTCTCCTTCACTGGACTTTCACTTCTGGTTTTTATTAAAATATGGAAGCAAATTAAAACCCACTAAAAGCCTGTAGCCTTCTCAGTAACCGTCTTGTTTTTCATCACAGTAACAAATAATTAAAAAAATGAATAAATAGGATCATTAGAATTGATTTGTTTCTCTTAAAGAGCTAGAAGGTGACAGCAGCTTTTAGAGTATCAGACCGAGGGGCTGCGCTGTGAGCAGCCATCTGTCAGGAATATTAAGTGCTGCTGGAATATTTGTTTAGTCATGAAAAGCTCTCACACTGAGTGAGGACCAAACTGCTGAGTCGTCGCTCTGCCGCCTCACATGAACCCAGGAACAATTTGCTGCTTTAAGTTCTGATTCTAGGTGTTGGCGCCGTGGGCAGCCGCTTCTCTGTGGGCTCCCACAATCCTTCACAGCGCCGCCGCAGACCTGCTGCTCGACTCCACACACTAACACACACATATTGGCCCCCTGCTGTGAAATGGGCACCATGCTGGGCTCTCCTGGAGGGACCAGAGCTTTAGCTTAGACCGCCACTCCGTCTGTTTCCTTCCTGCATCATTACTTTACCAAAGTAGCAGAGTGGTAGAATATTAAAAATCTGTTGTTTTGTTTTTTTTTACTATTGTTCAGAGTCCAGTCCGGTCAGAGTCCAGTCCGTTCAGAGTCCAGTCCGGTCAGAGTCCAGTCTGGTCAGAGTCCAGGGTGATTCTTTTTTTTTATTTCATGTCCTTTCTGTGTTTAACGATAAAAATGTTGGATAAAAATGCAGCATCATTTTAGCCAACAGACAGTTTGGAGAAAACTGGAGCATAAAGTTCTGACCTCAACAGAAACGTTTCCGTCCTTCTGAGAAAGCAAACCTCAGTGTTTTTATCATCATGTTTCAGATAATCCAGGTTTTCAATGAGTAACGTCTGTTTCCTGTTGTTTCACCTGCAGCAGAATCAGACGATCAGAAACACGGCTGCTGCAGGTTTTCTTCTTCAGGAAATCCCCAACAAACAAAACATCTGTACAGACATTAATCTGAAAACTAAAGTCTGAATAAATCTCAGTGATATAATCCTGGTAACATATTCTAATGATGTGACTTTTGAACGCCTCTCCTTGCTCATAAAGCAGTAAAACATTCACTGGAAGAGCCAGACGTGGTGGAAACAGAAAGTTACAAGGACAGAAGTTATTAGGAATCAACCAGTTCCTAATAAGTTCCCAGAAGTTCCTTACAGAACCACTGGTACCGAAACCAGCTCTCCTGCCTCCCCAGATAAAAACAACATGTTTTTAAATTATTTTAATGTTTGGCCTGATTATTTCAAACAGATTTTCACTTTGCAGCTGTTTGTAAGTGTGATGTGGATTTTAGCTCAGGCTGCAGTCGCAACACATCAGACTCAACAACTCGCCTTGAAATATTTATCTGGCAGCACTAAGAATCTGAAGGGCAAACTGTGAGGTTAAATCAGGTCAATGAGGGCTCAGCGGGTCGGCAGCGAGGTTCTGGGCCGAACTGATCCGACTGCAGCTGAGGGGAAGGAAACCCTCAGAGGGAACCAGAACGTGGAGAACGGCTCCATGCCGAGTTTTTCTGCTGCTTCATCTGGGTTCTGTGAATCACTCCAGACATTAAAATATTCTGCACAAACTCCCACTGGGCTTAAAACCATCCGAGACCGGTTCCGACCAGACTTTAGTTTTTCAGTTAAATTTCACAAAAAGCAGAAATGAATGAAACGTTCATTTTGTTTAGGATGCTGCAATAAAAAGGTCTGCTTTTATTTTATGCAGTAAAATAATCATCTGTACTCTGCAGACATCGGTTTGATTCCCTTCTGAATGGTTAGCAATCAGTTTTTATTTTTATCTTTTTTATCTTTTATCATCTTTGTTTTCTTTTTATGTAATTTGGACTCTGAGTCTGTAATAAAATCTATCTATCTATCTATCTATCTATCTATCTATCTATCTATCTATCTATTTTGAAGGTCAGATATTTTAACACATTTTCTGTCCCAAATCTTCCCATTAATATTAATATTGAGTTAACTTTCATTATTTTTGTTATTTCATAAACAATAAACTGTATTATATGTATTCAGGATTTAGTGCTGCTCCTCTCTGAGATGTGGGTGTAAAATGATTTCTCATGCATTTATTATTTTTTATTATTTTACTTTATTACGCTGATAAAAATAACACGACTGTTGGACATTTTCTTTCCTTCATGAAGCTGTAAAGTGAAAAATATCAGCTGTCCGTTTCCGTTTCTGGGTTCAGTTACTCAGATTTAAACTGAAATAAATCTGTTTGATTATCAGCGACATTAAACTCCAAACTTCCCTGGTTTAGTAAAGTCGGCTGATCGTCCTGAGATTATTAATCTGCTGAATCATCCAGTCCTGTTCAGAGGACGGTGCATCATCAGGTCTAAAGCAGAAAAAAGTTTTTCTGTTTCCAGGTTGTTTCAAAATGATCAGCAGATAAAACTGATCGATCCGATCGGCAGGAGAAACTTTACAACTGCAGGCTGTGATTATCTGCCTACATTGTTCCTCCAATTTGAACATTTTTACTCTGCGCTGATTTAAAACTCAATGATTTTTCTCAAACTTTTATTGCAGATCCTCTGATCATGTCTGAGATTTTCAGTTTTATCGTTACCTGCTGTAGGAAAAGCATGAAGAGGTGAAGGAGTTTCCTACAGAGTTCAGTGACTGTCAAATCCTTTTCCTCGTCTTTGAAATAAACATTTATGGGATGGATTCCTGTGTGAGATAAATGAAAAGGTTGTGGAAGGAAAACTGATTTTAAACACGCCCAGATGGAAACGTGATTCGATCCACGGGAGGAAAGAGAAGCAAAGATTGCTGTAATTTCCATTCCGGCTTCAGAGACACGAGTCCAAACAAGCCGAGACGTTTCCATGCCGACGGACAGACAGCATCACTGCTGCAGGTGAGCATCAGGACGGAAGCAAACCTCAGAGCTGGTTAGTGTCGAAAAACATAAAAATACAGGTGTCTGGATGTTAAACTCAATTATTGGCCACATATATAATTTCTGCTACAAAATCTGCTTTCAGTTTTTCTTTCAGAAGAATTTTACAACCTGAAAAATATTTTCAAACGTCAGATGGGTGGAAATTATATATGCATCTGCTTCATATATAATTTATAATAATAAAACCAGCAGAGATGGTTTCCTCTACAATTATTTGAGCTCATATTGTCCCTGCTGGGGGGATTTTAACGACCACATTGTGACATTTTAATATTCTTTACATACATCTACAGGTGCAGTTAGGTACAATTCATTCTATTGTTGTAGAAAAACAGGCATAAATCAATAAAAGTCTTAAGAATTGCAGCTAGAAATGGAGGAAAATGATGCAGAGGCAAGAAATATTAATGAAATAATGTCAGTCAGTCTGAACAATAAATCTATTCATCATCTGAAGACAGATTTTAGATTTCATTGTGTTCAGAAACAGAAAACTTTCAGGATTTCTGTTCGTTCTGAGTCACTTTGAGTTTTTAATGTGTTTTTGCTGACAGGTTGAAATGTAGAAATGTTGTTTTTTTTCACAACATTCCTGACTCAATTATCAGCTTCTCTGAACACGAACAAGAAAACCTCCTTCAAATTAATCACTGGTACAAATCAGGAAATTAGAATATTGTGAAAAAATCTTTTTGTTGCTTCAGAGAGAGAACTGAATGAGTAATCTATATTCATGACACAAACTGAAACAGTTCTCATTTCTTGATGACTAATGCTCAAAGAAAATTAAAAGCCTCAAATTGAGAATCTAATAGTGTAAAAATGGTAAAAGCTGTTCACAGAAAGTTAAGTGGAAGGAAAAAAGTGTCTTGGGAAAGGGAACAGGGATAATATCTCCTGAAGTCCAGAGTGAATTCATGGACTTTATGGTTTATTCCCTGTCACATTTACTAGTTTTATATTTATTACTGTAAATGAAAACATTTATTTTTCCCAGGATGCCGTCCTCCTCTGAGCCGCTGAGCGTGACCTTGGTCGACCTCTCAGAGCTGCTTCTGAGCACGGTTATGTCATGATTACATTCATATTCAATAAAGCAGAATATTATTGAAAAGTTCGTTTCAGTAACTGAATGTTTGGAAACAGTGTGAGGAGTTATTCTGTACGTTATTCTCTTTTTACTCAGTAAATTAAATCTGTTAGGATGATTTTCTTCTCACAGCCATAAAACCAATTAGACCATTAAATAAAACAGGAATGTTTGATAAATGAACTGGTTTCCAGCCTGGATTAATGGATTCATTAACGTTCTGGTTCCTGTTCATCATCTTACAGCTTAAAATGATTCATAGAAGAAAAGTTTAGATTCAGAATCCCATCTTTGATGCAAACATGCGACCTATTTACAGTCACAGGACGGCGTTGTAAGCTCTGTATCCATCTCATGATTTTGCTGTGATATGGTTTCAGATTATATCTCATGCATGGCTGCAGGCTGCCAGAACCCGGTCAGAACTGAAGCCACTCTGAAGACGAGCAGGCAGAAACATTTCTGCTGACTCAGTCAAACAGGACGGACCTGAACTGGAAGCAGACGCAGTGAAAGTGATTCAGAGTTAAAGTGGATTCATATAAATCAGTTCAGAGTTTCCTCTCTGCTCTTCCTCAGGCTAACGCTCCTCCTCCTCCTCTTCGGTCCTGCAGCTGAGCTGATCCTTGTCACAGCTGGAGAAACGGGAGAGAAACAGATCAGTCATGTTAACATGTGAATCCTCTGTGAAAAACACTGAACTTCTTCTGAGTTTCTTCAAAAACAGCAGAATTTACTGGCCTTGGATTTAAAGCCTGGGGACACGGGAGCTCTTCAGGTTATCTGTCTTTGTTTCTCTCTGGTTGGAAATGTACCAGTCTACTGTGCTGTTATAAACTGTATTGATTTTTTACTCCAGAAAGGGTGAAATGAAAATAACAGAAACTCTTTTCATATGAAGTTATGATGACCACAATCAGTCACAGTGATGCATTTCTAAAGAAAGTCTTTATCTGCTGTTATTGCCCAAAGTTAAGCAATATTCACAGAACAGAATCAGATTTATTGGCCAACATTGTGCAGCTTTCAGCTTCTCAGACTCACAGCATAAAGTAACGACTGCAATAAAAAATAAAGAAACAATATGTACAAAAATATACATTACAGACGATATTTTACCGATTTTAATAAAGGAAAGGTTATTTTGTGACTCAGCTGACTCCTCTGGCTGAAGGTTTTCCATCAGAATCTGTGGTGGATGGTTTTAGTGAAACAGTTTGTGTCCAGGATGTGTGGGGTCTGCAGAGATGCTAATGAAGCTAATGAAGTTTTTTTTTTTTTCTGAACAGTGCTGATGTGATCCACAGGAAACAGAGTTCAGGATGACAAGAGGAGCAGAGTTTCTCCAGAAGTTCATCATCCCCTCCAGAGTCAGAACAGCTTCAAATTATTCAGAATAAATCCGATTGGTCGCCTGTCAGCTGGAGCTAATCCAAGTTTCTGGATTTAATCTGTGCTGACTCCGGTCAGGTGATGTTATCACTCGGCCATTGATGACATGTTTGAGAAGGTGTGAGTTGATTTATATCAGTGATATAAAAGAAAAGAAGGAAGGATTAATAAATCTGGTCTTAATCCAATCAGACGTTAACGGATTTTTTAATCAAAGCGTCCCTGTTAAAGTCCTTGTTAGTTCCTGACCTTGTTAGTTTGGCTGGTAAATATCTCCGATGTTTTCAGAACAAACCTTCATACTTTAGCCTCTTCTACCCGTCGTCTGTCAGGTTTTTATGACCTTTTTCTGAGAGCAGAGCCACAGAGGAGTTAAACCTGTCAATGTCAGTCAGTGTCATGTTTACAGCCAATCCTGCTGATTGTGCTTTAATTAGGTTCATTTTACCCTGTCATCAGTTTGGACCAAAGTCTTTAAAGTTGAAGTTTTCCAGAGGAAGAAGTTTTCTCTGAAGGCAGTTCATCAGAGACAGATGAGGCCATAAAATAAAAACCAGCAGCTTCTCCAGATACTCAGTGACCTTTTCTCTTCACGGCTCTGGTAATTGGACAGAACCGCTTGGTCTGCTGCCAGACCCAGAAAGAGAGGGACTGTTCTCTCAAGCCACTTTCACTTCTTGTTTGTGGGAAGAAGTTTTCTCATTTATGCTTTTTCTTTTTGGAGGTCGCCTGTTAGAGGCACCACCTCCCAACCTCCGGCTCCTGTTTTGGTTTCTTTGTCTGATTCATGCAGCGTCACTTTATGCTGCTGAGTTTCTCCCAGGTCTGCTGGGTAAATTTGTGTTTTATGTTGCACTACAGAAACTTCATGATTGGACAAAAATCATTTGAGGTCATTTCTGAAAGTGTGATCTAAAACTACTCATCAGGTTATGTATATGAAGTACAACCGTCTAGAGAATCAGTTTCTTCCACCAAACTGCTGCCAAAGGTCATCAGGGTCATGAAGGTAGATCTGCACAAAGCTGATGAGCTGGAAGGCCGTCAGCAGAAAGGTGCAGAATTAAATAACGATATGATCTAAGAATACTGCAACACATGGCATTTATAAAGATGATCACTCTCTTGTTGCCAGTTGGTCCTCAACTTGTGGTAAATCTAAACCCTTGGTTCTGGTTCTGGTCCTGGTTCTCTTTGAGTTTCTCTACGTTTCCCTCCAGTCATCCCTAAATTTCTGGAGAACGTTGTTGACTTGTCTTGTACAACAGAGTGATTCTGAGGCCTGATCAGGAACACAGGCTGGTAAAAACAGACCCTTGTTCTTCGCTTTGCTTCATCCGGAGGGTCTGAAAAACTAACTGATTGTTTGCTGGAGGCCTGGATTCTGTTGAAGTTTAAATGATTGGATCTGATTTTACCCAACTGCTAATGTTGAGCCAAGCAGACATCTTGTGTAAACACAACGTCTTTGCCAGCAATAAAATGTCTTAAGCGTTCCTCTTGCTCTGAGTTTAGCTGCTCAGTGTTTGGAAGAATGGCCAACATGGACCCAACGGCTTTGTTCACTTCCTCTGCTGCCATCATCAAACTACAGGAAAACTACAAAACAGCACAGAACATCAACATGCTAGTTCCCTAGTTCTTCTGCACCACCTTTACAAGCTTCAGAAATCTTCTAGTCCTATTATCCTGACAACAAGTCAGGTAAAGTAAAGTAAAGTGTCTTTGGTTTCAGTTACACTTTGAGTATCTTTTGGTCTTTAGATGCAACCAAAGACATCCTGTCACAGTTTCTGAAAATCTTACAGCAGTAGTTTTAATTAGAAATGGTGGAGCTGCAGTTTCTGCCACATGTACACATCCGTTCACTTTGGCATTTTTATTGAATGTTGGAATTAAAACTGACATTTACATGTCATTTAAGAAATGTTAGTGATTATTCTTCTGCGTAATTAAGCAAAGTATTAGTCAAGTAATGTCTGGATTTCTCTGAAGGAGAACTGGGCTGTAATGACGCTCAGAGTCAGACGAGCTGAACTGGATAACAGCTGCAGGCGTCATTTCAGTTTTTAAAGCTAACCCTCTTCAGCTCTAATTTCAACTTAAGCAGTCTAAGCCACATTTGACTCACAGTTACTAACATACTAATTATTTTTTTACCCTGAGAAGTGCTGCTGTCCAAACGCTGCATCATGACAGGAGTATTTATTACCAATCTTTCCTCGCTGATGCTTTTCATTTTGCCAGGAATCACTCTGCTCTGGAAGCTCAGTATTAACGGGAAACACATTGTCACGCATCATACGGACGTTTGAAAGTTTTAGTGACACTCAGGACCCAGATGGAGTCACTGCATGTTCAGTTATTGGCTGTGCAAACATGTAAACTTTCATCTACACTTTTCAGTTCAGTTCATACGTTTATATGTCATAAATTTACATGCTGAGGTGGTTTGCAGACATTATTGTCTCTGCTTACATTTTACAAATTAATCACCGACAACATGAGCATCTAATCTGTCAGATCTGCTTTTCCTGAGTTGGTTTATGGTGATGAGAACATGAAGAACTTATTACATCAGTCACAAAATATCTCAGCTTGTCTTCACCTGAAACTACAACCTGAGCGGCCATCGCTGCAGAAATCATAAAATATTTAACAGGATATTCAATCTTTAAAGGGTTTCATTTTATTTTAACTCACCTGGAGAGCAGGGGTCTTCAACCTGCGGCTCCGGAGCCATAAGTGGCTCTTTGGACCTTCCACAGTGGCTCTTAATAACTTTAAAAAGCAGCTGTTGTTTAGACATACTAACATCTTAGGGCTTTAACAGTTTATTACTACAATATTTGCATTAAATTTCCACAAAAATTGACACTAGAAGTAATAAACTTTTAAATCTGCATAATTAAATCTGCATCATTTTTATTTTTTACGTAATTTTTTAATTGTCGTTGCACCAGAGGTCGTCTGATCGCCATGGCACCAGGTCTACGTCTCAGTCTTTGTTTTTCTGCATATTGTAGGAAATTACAAAGACGGTTATTAAATTAAATCTGAGTCTAATGAGGCATAAACAGATTCTGTCCGATTATAATCCGCCTGGCTCCAGTTTGGTTTAAACTGCCCTCTGTGAGCCGCAGAGCCGCCATGGACACATTCATTACTCCAAATCTGCATGATTATTCATCTGCGTGTTCAGAACACCTTGTTTCTTCTTCTGAGATTTGCTGGAATGCCAGATGGTCAGTCCGCCGCCTGTCTGATCCCAGGTCTGCTGGTTTTTTTGCAGCTCAGTTCAGCAGCTGACGGCTTCAGCTGTTTTTTTTCTCTGACCGTTAAGAGATCAGTTGGTCTCTGCTGAGTTCACACTGAGGTTGTTTCAGCCAATAAACGGCTGATAATGCGCCTGCAGGTTTTCACCAAAACATTTTGGGATTTTACAGGGAAGTGAGGAGGAAGTGAAGTCACCCAGAGGGAAAAACCTGTTCAAGGTGGAAACACATGGTGGTGCTTTAACAGGAATCCATGTAAATGTTTGAGCAGACAACAAAGCCACAGCTGTTAAAGAGTTTCTGCTGCTGCACATTAGCTGAACGGAGCAGACACTAATTGGTCCGTGCTGTCGTGTTAATTGGCACCTGGATAATTGGACTTAATTACTCTGCATCTGTGAAATTACTGTTTTACATTTATCCCATCACAAGAGGTCGTCTGAGGAATCAGCTCATTGTTTGTGGTTTTCTGTGGTAATTATGTTCAGAAGTCAAGTGTCTGTCGCTCCTTGTTCTCTGTCCTTCAGTCTGAATTCAGCAGAAAAGATTCAGATCTTTTCCAGTTTTCATCTGTTGGTCGTCAATGAAAACAGGAAACCGACTCAATACAGTTTATTAATGAATCATCAGACTGAAACCATACTGATTTCAAGGTGGTTTACAAGTAAAACTGCTCCCTTTTCTGTCCACTTTCCCCCCAAAAGACATAAATTGTCCCCATTTGTTCAGTTGCATCTGTGGAAATGAGTCAGATTTACTGTTTGATTGTTTATGTCCAGGGTTTGGCTGCAGGTGTCCAGAGCTGTGGCTCATCATCATCTCCCCCAACAGAAGGCAGGTAGCTGCATAGTTAAAGTTCAGGCTTTAGAAGTCCTAATGTCTCTATGAAGGCCTCCTCTCTGATGGGTCAAGAGAAAATCAGACTCTGACCCAGACTCCGGTAGTTACATCCCGTCCTCCTGGATCTCCTGCCTCATTCAGTGATGTCTGGGCTTCACTGCGGTTGCTAAGTAACTGGCTGGGCTTCACTGCGGTTGCTAGGTAATGGCCTGGGCTTTACTGCGGTTGCTAGGTAACGGGCAGTGCCTGCTGATTTGGAAGGTTTTTGAAATGTTTTTTTTTCCAGACACCAAAAACCGACTGGGAGTATTTTAAGGTCTTTGGCTGCAGCAGCAGGGATCCAAATGAAATACAAAAATATGTACAAATGTAAATTTTGTATAATAGGTCCACTTTAAGAGTTAATTGTAGCTGTAGAGTGAAGTAATGACATTAGATCGACTCCATCTTGATTTCTTCTCTCTGTTCTGGTTCCAGGTGTTAGAAATGTTCCTGCTGCTGTAAGCAGGCAGAGAAATGGAGATAATTTGTTTCCTGACTTCATTATAAACCAGCCTGCATCCTGGAATGGATTCATAATCAGATCAAAGTTCTTCTAAACCTTTAAATTATCAGATTAAACAAACAAAGATATTATTTCTCACTAGTTTCTCCTTTAAAACCTGTTTTTACTGTCAGGTCAGTTTGGAGGCAGTTGCAGCATAAAAACTGAACAACATGAATATCTACATATGAAGCTCTGCTGTTTATTCCTGAGATATTTTAAAGAAAATCAGCTGGGAGGCATTTCACTGGAATATAGAGAAAAACTCAGCAGCTTTTTAAAAAGTTTAATGTGTAGAAATGTTTTTATTAGATCAGTCAACAGATTTTCTCATCAGCTTCGTTTTTCATTCCTGTTTTTTTTTTTTTCATCTTTGCTTGGACAAAAGTTTAATAGAGGTTATGGTCAGGTTGATCTCAGCAGGAAGTCAGGTTGATCTCAGCAGGAAGTCAGGTTGATCTCAACAGGAAGTCAGGTTGATCTCAGCAGGAAGTCAGGTTGATCTCAACAGGAAGTCAGGTTGATCTCAGCAGGAAGTCAGGTTGATCTCAACAGGAAGTCAGGTTGATCTCAGCAGGAAGTCAGGTTGATCTCAACAGGAAGTCAGGTTGATCTCAGCAGGAAGTCAGGTTGATCTCAACAGGAAGTCAGGTTGATCTCAGCAGGAAGTCAGGTTGATCTCAACAGGAAGTCAGGTTGATCTCAGCAGGAAGTCAGGCTGATCTCAGCAGGAAGTCAGGTTGATCTCAACAGGAAGTCAGGTTGATCTCAACAGGAAGTCAGGTTGATCTCAACAGGAAGTGATCTATTAGATTTCTGCAGATCAGAAAAAGCTGGGAAATGTTCCAGAGATTATTTTAGTCTA
The DNA here is from genome assembly GCF_001444195.1 of Xiphophorus couchianus. Lineage (NCBI taxonomy): Eukaryota > Metazoa > Chordata > Actinopteri > Cyprinodontiformes > Poeciliidae > Xiphophorus > Xiphophorus couchianus. The sequence continues at coordinate 24,587,091 of NC_040249.1, forward strand.
AAGACGTAGATGGGAGAGAATTTGTGTAGATATAAATAATCTAGATTTGTCTCCTGGTAAAATATCTTCCAGACATTAAAACATGGTAAGTTTATTAGATGTATTAATTTATTTAACAGCAGTTTGTGTTGTGTGTCTCCCAGGCCAGGTTCTGTGTTTTAACTGGACCTGCTGTTTCAGTCGCCCAGCATGTTTGAACGCAGCACACAGTGATAATAATCCTGATTATAATAATCCAGATTATCCTGCCAGTTATCTGCAGCTGATTGACGGACTGAACATTTATCACATCTGCCTGGATGGAAATGCTCCCTTACCGCTGCGTCACACGCTGCTGCAGAGTTTCAGTTGTGTCCTGTCAGGTTGTTTAGAAGCTTGTCAAGCTGCTGATGAATTATTTCAGATTATAAAACCAGATCTGAGATGTCTGTTATCTGGTTGGTATATTTCTACACTAACACCCAGAACTTTTACTGTTTGGATCATTTTATAACAATCGTCACTGTGAAGGATTTTAGCGACAAAAGTTTTCATGAACATCATTTTTTTAAATTTATTTTCTACGTTTTCAGCTGAACTGGCTGATGTTTGAATGTTTCTGGCACAACATTTTGAAATATGTAGAACAATTTTACTCACATGCTACATATTAGTATTTATTTAACAGTGCATTGTAGTAATTTCTGATATTTGCATATTTTATGCTGTACATTGAAAATGGTAGATAAGAATTGTCTAGATACAATAAAGTTACAAATATGACCTCATAGCACTTATTATCAATACTTTGCATTGATTTCTGTTCAACAGTTCCCATAGCCATAATCATTATCATAATCATAATCATCATCATAACTGTCAGACATTTTCACCGAAACATTTTGTGAAATAATAAAAGTAATACTACAATGCTCTATATGAAAAGAAACCTCAATGTAATGTTAATTTTGTCAAATGCAAAACATTGTGAGGAAAATGTTTGGACGGAAAATATAAGAAACTGCTAGAATTTTTTCAGAAATTCTCAGAAAATAATTAGGAGTTATGAAACGTCACTAAAAGGATTCTTCTGTTTCTTCTCTATTAAGTTTTAATATTTTGTTTGCTTTGTTTTTTCTGGCAGATTGAACAAACCCTCTCAGCTGAACAGATTCTATTTCTGTCTGTTTTCAACGGTCAAAAACTGACCATTAACACATGAATTATTTAAAGTCATAGAAAAACAGGAAATAGATGCTTCTTTGGAAAAAAGTAGCAAAAGGAAAGAGTAAGAATAAGAGAGAGAGAGAGAGATCATATCAGATGTTCTGTTTACTGAGGGTTTTAGTGAATCTAATCTCACGGTTTCTCAAGCATATCTTAATGGCTTTTATTCAGTAAATCTGTCTCCAAACTCAAATTTAATCCTACAAACCGCTGAAATATACCTTCCATGTAAACAATGTTTAAAAGGTTGTTGTGATAAGACGTTTAGTGTGTTTTCTTGGTGATTTGCAGAGCCTGGATGTGAGCCATGGTTGGTATTTCACACTCGTGTTTGTATGTTTGTGTCGTGAGCATGGGAAGGTTCTGCAGGCGGTTCTGATCCAGACAGACAGTGTGTGAAGCTGAGCCTCTCCAGGAGGACCTGGACTGATTTCAGGGGTTCACATGTGAAGCTTTAAGAGATTTACTGCTACTTCAGAGGCTAACACGCTAACAGCATCAGGCTAACACGCTAACAGGTCAGACTGATGTAGCCGATCAGTCGGCTGATTTAGCCGCCACTAATCTGGGGGTTTAACTCGTCAGACTGAAACCAGATTTCATCAGTAACTCTTGAATTGTTGCAGACTTGCAGCCAGTGAGCAGGATGACTGTTGGAGCTGATAAAGCAGGAATGAGCAGGATAAGCAGTCAGAACCCGGCTCACGGTTCTGATTAAACTGATCCCTGCCACATGCTTTTCACTCCTCTGCTTTATTTTTAGCTTCTTGGCAAAGTTTGCTGCTCAGAGATGATGAAGTTAGCAGGAATAAATAAATATGTGAAGCTTTAATGGATACAGTGTGGGACTGAAAGCCAAAGCGATCGATAAGTGTCTGAGGTTCAGTGACTGATGGTGAGAGGAAAAATGCTGAACATTGTTGAGTTTAAATGACTTTTCTGCTTTTGGCTGATTCAAACTCACATCTCATTAAGAGATTCCTCAGTAAAAAATTTGCTTTATGATCCGTTTTACACAGCTGCATATCTGGAGCTTTTTACTTTGCTTTTGGCAGAGTTAGCTGAACTCTGGATGGAGGTTCTGGTTCCAGTCGGATTCACACTTCCTCCTGTAGCTCTGACCCAGAGGTAGGGTCAGTACATCGTTTGAAGTTTTGGTCCAAAAGAAAACGCTAAAGAAGAGAAAATGAACCAGAATCTGTTCGTCTTCTTGCTGGAATTTCGCTCTGAATCACCTTCAACATCTGTTCATGTTGTGAAGCTGAAACCAACTTCTGATTGGCTGAAGACGACTTTGGAGCGGCCTAGTCAAAGTCAATGCTGTGGCATAACTTAAAAAGGACTCAAACACGTGACTGCAGTCGCTACTGCTAAAGGCAACACAATCGAGGCAATAATCTTTTTTCTTTCATAACAAACATCTTGATTTATTTTACATGTTATGTTTACTTATGTTTTCTAATATTAAAGCAGGTTTGAAGTTCTGAAACACTGAAGTGTGAAAAACAAGAAAGAAAAGATGAAATCAGGGGAAGTGTGAATCAGTCAGATTTACAAATAATTTTATGTTTTAGCAATCAAAAAGTTTTTAATGTGATGTAGATAAAGGAAGAAAAGTTCTTGGTGTCTCATCTTCAGCCATGTTTCTGTTGAGGAGGGCAAAAGTTGTTGATTAAAAGTTTGTGTTTGTTCTGATGAATTGGAGGATGATCCTGTGATATTCATTATCTCAGAGCGACAGTGAACCCAGCTGGAACCGTGTAATTACGAAGCTCCGCCGTGTAATTCTCTGCAGATCCACTCGTCTCTGCTCACCGCTGCCGGAGCGTCAGCAGCAGAAACATGACAGCGTCAGAGCAGAAAGGGTCAGAGAGCAGCCTGCCAGCCGCAGATAGAAAAGAGCCAGTGGTTCCTCCATCAGCGTCACGTCCAGCTGGACCTGATGGCGACCCGCTCCGGCCCGGTTTCTGCTCTAGGGATCTGCAGCGTCCCAGCAGCACTGAGACGCATCATCACCACTGGAGCAAAGCAGGAACTGTTAAGGTCCAGGTTTTATCACTTCCTTTATAAAATCATTAGTTTGCAGAAAACTTCCAAACTCCTCATCGTCCCTCCAGGCTGCTGCACAGCAGGACGCTCTGACTGATTAAACATTTCTTCTCCTGAGCAGGAAAACCTTTCAGGTCAGATCATTTTTTACTTTGTTGAGTTTCTGAGGAGCTTTAAGGAAGTTTTTCCCCCTTTATAATCTGGTAGACTTGGTTCGAGATCTTCATCATCTGCTCCACCTCCAGCTGCTGTGGTTCTGAGTCAAACCAACCTGTTACCCTCCTGGCCTGTGGGGGCACTGCACCAAGAACCACTGAAGGAAACAACACACAAACCTCTGAAGACACCGAGCGCAACTTCCTTCACCAAATGGAAACAAAATGGAGGCATCAGACTTCAGTTGTTTCTCCTGCTAGCGCTAGGCTAACATGTTTGTTTTGGTTGTATTACCCAGAATCCCCTGGGCTGTAGTCCACTTCCTGCTTTTGGTGCGGTTTACGATCCGCTTGGCGTTCACATATGCATTCAAACAGAACCAGAGTTCACTTCAACCAAACTCAGACCGAGGACTGGAGGACCAAAGGTCAGAGGTCGATTAGCATTCACACCTCACCAACCGGACCAGCAGATTACTTGCCATTTTATAATTGACCCATCAGTGGAATTAGAACAAGCAGGAGGTCGATTCTTTCTCAATTTTTTCTCTTATTAACACTTTCTGTGGAGTTTTGACCAATAAAACCTTTTCATGAGGAAGGAGAATCTGCAGGAACGTTCTGGAGTCGACGAAAACTTTTTCTTTGACCTCTGAACCTGTGAGTTCTTACAGATGATCTGTTTATAACAAGTGTTGAAAGGTCAAACTTTGAGAGAGAAGCCCACTGGGAACATCCAGAGTGGAAAAGATTGTGATTCATTCTGAGTCTGAGTCCCGGCGGAGCGTCTGATGGAGACCAGAGGAGGAAGAGGAGGACGTGAGGAAGAGAAGGATCCATGTTGACTCCGGTTTATTGAGTTCACGCCTGGCGTTGTTGGGTGAGCTGGAGCGTTTGTGCGGCTGAAGGATGAGCAGAACTGCAGCTCATATCGATTTAATCAGGATTTATTTCTGAATCATAATCTGCTGCAGCAGGAAGGACAAAATATGGAGACAATTGTTCGGCTGTAGATTCTGGTTTGAGCTCAGCATGAGGATGATAGATGTTTACTGTCTCATCTGTTTGTTGCACTGGAGGCTTAAAGCAGAGAGAAATCCCTCTACGGGAGGCTAAAAGGGTCAAATTAAACGGCCATGTAATAACTCAGTGAAACTGTGCCTTTGTTAAAATTACTTACATTAAATCATAACATCTTTGAGGTCAGAGTAGCTAAAGCACAACATAAAATCCAGATGTTTTTACCTTCTATCTCTCCTGACATTAACTCCTTATATTTTATGAACATATAAAATAATCCTACATCAGTTCTTCTCTTTTTTCTTGTTTATTTTCTCTGTTTTCTCAAACCTCCAGTCGGTCGTGTCAGACGGCTGCTGGTAGTGAGCCGCGTTCTAGTTCTGGTTCTGCTGGAGGTTTTTTCCTGATAAAAATGGTTTTTCCTCTCCACTGTCGCCACATGCATGCTCAGTAGGAGGGATTGCTGTAAAGTCAATGACAGAAAGCAAGTGACTTTTTTCAGTCGATCCGTCCAGGAGGAATAAATGCTGCTACCTGCTGGATGGAAACTTTTTAAATAATTTGAATAACAAATTGAGTTTAATGTTTAATATGTAGGATTATTGAAATGTCTGTACAACTGAACTGAAATGATTTTTTTGGTAAGGTGCCTCAAGATGAGATTTGTTGTGAAACAGCATCAATGGAATAAACTGAATTAAAACTGAAGCTTTTAAAATGGCAAAACATTCAGAAATATGTTTGAGCAGATTGTGTCTCTATCTGCGTTTCCATCATAAATGTGATCAAATCTTTGTCTGTATTCTGCTAATGTCAAAAAAATAAACAATTTTGAACTTGTGTTATTTCCATTAAATAAGAAATACAATTAAAATCACACATGAATAAGTTTGTTCACACAATTAGTCATTAAAAAAATCAATGGATGCAAACATTTACATGACATATATTCATGACTGAGCTCATCATCTATCAGCCAATCAGAGACGTTGGAGCAGCAAGCCCCGCCTACTTGGGAGCGGCTACGTTTACGGCGATCTGGGGAAACTGTAGTTGGTGGTTTTACAGAAGAGTTATGGATTCAACACATTGGAATGACATAAAACTCTGTGAACTGTGAGGCTGTGATGCTCTGGTGGAGAAAGAAAAAAACAAAAGCAAACCATCATCCTCCTTCCACTTCCTGTTATCTTCTTCGTCGTTTCCTCCAGGAGTAACAGCCAGCTGTTAATCATGACTTGTGTGATGTGAAAATGTTCAAAATACATCATAATGAGGCTGAAAAATCCATCTCACCCTATAGCAAAAACTTTTTATTGAAAAGCTTGTCTTTCAAAATAGGCGATTTAAGAATTAAGAAAATATATTGTTGTGCTTCCAGTTTGCTCAGTTCGATGGTTCATGGAAACAGCTGCTGACACTTCAAACAACCAAAGAAATCAGCAGCAGCAGCTCTTGCGAATGACCTTTGACCTGCAGCCTCTCCAGCAGCTGAAGAGACGGTGAGCTGGAGCAGGAAGTCCCACGCAGGCAGAACCTCAGTGACTGGATCAGAACCAGCAGCAGGAATTCATTCAGCACGTTGAAACTTTTCATTAAGGAAATCTGACCTCAGTGAAGCCGAGAGAAACACACAGCAACGCCTCGCTCGCCCTGATTAACCCGCTGAGAGAGAGAGACCTTCGCTCTGCTCAGAACTCACTGGGTTCTGAAGATCGGATCACATCGCTGGATAAACAAAGTCTGGTTTCTGCTGCAACTTTCTCAGCACATTAAACAAAACTAACTGTTCAGTTTTGTTATAGGTTTAAAGGCAATTATTGCTTCATATGGATGAAAAATATCCAGTTGTATCGTCAGATTATTTATTCATAACATGAAAAAAAATGTCTTCTCGTAAGTAAAATAATATTCCAGCTGAACGAGAACTAATTCGTTCTCAATATTAAGGAATTATTGACTTCAAACATTTTCATATTTCTCTCCTTCATAATGATTTTGTTCTTCAAACACAAAATGTAAAACGCAGCAGTGACGTCTGAGCTTGCCCCCTGCTGTGTGCTAATGTAACTTTGCATCATAAATCAGTTTTTAAGAGCGGCTCCTGAAATAGTTCCCTTATCACAAAGGAAACCTAAGCTGCTTCAGACGGCCGGCTTCCAACAAGCAACCAGGCAAAATGATTAATTACTGCTTACTTGATTCATTAAAAGATGGAAAATGTAAACAGAGCAGAATAAAAGCCGAATCGATCACTTTGGAACCTGTTTCATTTGTAAATGTGTGCAGAATGGCTCTGGAATATCTAATGCTCTGATTTGTGATGCTCTTTTGAAAATGTAGTAAAGTAAAAACTGTTGCAGCAGCAGATCAGATTAGGTTCATGGAGTGTGAGCAGCGTTGTTTATTGATGTGGATAATCTCTGGAGAAAACAGCTGAAGTATTCACCACCTCAACCTGCTGACTAATGAGAGCCGGATCAGATTCACACCTTCAGGGTGGAGCTGAGGAGCCACAGGCTGCAAGCTTCACATTCACAATCAGGAACATATTTTCTTCTCTCGGATGATTAATGCGTTAGTGTTGGATGTAACTGACAGCAGCTCATCAGCAGGAGATGTTTCAGGATGAAATGTGATGAACAAGGTCAGATTCTGGGTGTGAGGAAGATCAGCTGGGTGGCAGAAAACCATTTAAGAATCAGCAAAGATGAATAAAAATTATTCACACCAAGATTTCTTAACATCTTTATGTTTTGAATTTTCCTTCTGAATAATCATATTTATTTGGTGTTTTTCTGTCTTCTGCCAAATGTTAGTGTTTTATATTATAAGTGAAGCCTGGAGAGTTTGAGATGGAGCTCTTGGTCTTTGGCTTTTTTAGTATAACTCATATGGGGGGGGTACATTTATACAGTCGAATTACCAACAATACTTTGAGTTATTTAGCCTGTCAAAAGGGAAAATGAATATTCATTTTTAGCAGGCTAAATATTCAATTTGCACATTAAATATTTAGCTTCAAACTTAGCAAGCTAAATATTTAGTTTAGAGCTAAATATTTAGTTTAGAGCTAAATATTTAGTTTAGAGCTAAATATTTAGTTTAGAGCTAAATATTTAGCAACCAACTAATTAGTTAGCCAGCTAGATATTTTTAGAAATATTTAGTTTCTCACCAAATATTTAGCTTGCCAATTAAATATTTAGTGTGAAACTTTGGCATTTATGTACGAATGAATAATGTGGAGAAAATATCATTTTTGTAAAATGAAAGCCCATTTTTCTCTTACATCAGGCTAAACAACCAGAATCATTTCTGTCTTTTATTCCTTCTCCAGTTTCAGTTGAATGAAGGTGGAAGGTTAAACCAATGAGAAAGAAAATATCAAAAACAATGTTGGGTGTAAAGTTAAACAAATAAATGAAATATGAATCTCATTACTCCCCCCTCTGCAGTAAAAACTGGTTCTATTTATTTTTCTCCTTACAGTAATAACTTTGCAGACCTATCAGATTTAGTTCAGACTATTTTCTCCTGATAAAAGTAATCTCTGTGAGGAAAAAAGTTCTTCAGTTTCTGAGATGATCAATCACCAGGAATAATAACAAGTGTTCACTTTTTATTATTTGTGGACTGCAGGAGGAAAAGCTTTGCACCGCGACTGAGCAGCATAATAAAACATGAACTTTCTTTACTATCTGCAGACTGTAAAACACCAAGTAAGGAGTTTATTACTGAACTAGTGTCCGGTCTTTAGGTGCTGCAGGTTGTTGTTACATTTATTCAGGGATGATAAATTTCTCAGAAGGACAGAGAAAACTTTCCAGAGAGTTTGGATTGCAGATCCTGAGGAAGGGAGCGATGAGGTTCTACAACGGGATGGAAAGGTAAAGGAGTGAAGATTGTTTTCTAGGGATTTAACAGAAATCCACTAAAGCTGATTATTGGAACAATGTGATGTCCTGGTTTGGTGCCTGTAAGACTTTAAGGTGGGATCTCATTGCAGGTTTGGTGAATTATTTGTTTCTAAATTAAATGGGAAACCATCACTGTATGAGATGAAGATTAGAGGTCTGAGTGCAAAGCCCTGAGGAACGCCTGGATTAATTAGAACAGGAAGGAACTTGTTTGCTTTAAAGCGAGCTCAAAGTTTGATAACATGATGAACATTTAAATAGCATTTAATCCAATACTTTGAAACATTTTTTATAAATTTTAATGGGTGTAAAATGAAATTCAAACTGAAAGGGAACTTCAAAGTGAAACATCCATATAAAATACCAAGTACTGCAGCATGCATATTTTGTGCTTTATTTTCGTTGCATCTAATTAAGATTGTGCTCATTTTTCAGGACTCTTTGCCTCACAGCTGTTCCTCCATCTTTTCTTTTTCCTTCCTTTCCTAACAGAGTTATTACTGTGAGCTCACAGAGCATCAAAGAGGAGAAAACCTTTTTCTAAGGTGCATGAAGTGTAATTTAACTTTGATTTAGCTGCAGCAGCTCATACATTCACAGCCATTTGTGAAACAGCAATGCCTGGGATTTACCGTCTGAACTGGAAATGGACTGAACAGTAAACTGGAGATATGGGAGTGCTTCATATCTTTTCATTAGATCCGACAGCCTGGCCAGGAATCCAGGCAGCGAAATGTTCATGAGGCCCATGGAAACGACTCCTACTCAACCCATTGCCAAAGTCTTTAAAATTCTCATTTTTAAATGCTGAAGCGACGTCTGGATGAGATAAAGAGATAAAAAAAAAAAAAACGATGTTTGCTGGTAGTTTGGCTCCATCTCACCTTCTCATCCAGCTGGGATGGACTTTAGCCACAAAGAGTCTCCTCTTCTGATTTATGCTCTGGTTTTAGTCTTAATATTCTGAATTTGGTAGAGATTTCCTGCTGTTATTGAACATGTATACTGTTTAGATTTGAAGCAAATGTTTTAAATATAAATTTCATAGAAAAGTTTACAAAATTAAAACATTAAAACTTCTCCAGCTCAGTGAGAAGAAAACCTTTCAAACTATATTTAAATCAACTGTTAACTTAGTCATTACAAAATTAAAGTAATGTCTCTTTACATTTAATCCATTTTCTAAACAATATAAATGGTAAACTGAATGTTAAGAATAAAAAACATCTGTAAGTAAATATTAAAAGATGAAAACATAAATAGTAAATGTTTGTGTAATAATTTAGACCTGAAGATAAAGTTTTAGAGTCAGAGGAGATGCTGAGGATTTGATGAGAAAATGTTTCCTTCAGTCATTAGAGATTTAACTAGAACTTAGAAAAACTGGCTGGTGAACATCTGTCATCTCTCCACATTAAAATAAAACGACCATAAAACTAGAAACTGTTTATTTCTTCAAGTCTATAAAGAAACGGAGTGATTAAATAATCTTCTCCCCCAGAGCATCAATCCTTTAATCCTCACATTCAAATATGAATTCAGCATGAGGATGAGGAAGGCTCATTGGGACGACTTTGTTTGGCTAATACTCTGCAGCTGGAACCACAAATTTACATAGACCCACACATCATCACTGCCAGACCATAAATACTGAGTCCTCCACTACTTCCTGTCATCTTCCTTGTTGTTTCCTCCAGTAGTAACATCCGGTTGTTGATCATGTGACATGTGCTGTGAAAAAAGTGTTTCCATTGCAGTGGAGAAATACACATAATTAAATACACAGCTGAAAAACCACCTCATCCTTTCGCCAAAACTTTTCATGTAAAATGTGATTTTTTTCAGTTAGTTTCCATTATGCAAAATGTATGTTGGTAATTCTAATTTGCTGCATTAAATGATTAGAACCACAATAGTATTTCTGCTGCATCAGCGATAAATTTCACTCTCACCCTGCCAGCCTCCTCTGTATCATCAGTTTACCTTCAGAGCCTCGTTTTAAAGTGTCGAGTTGCTGGAATGAGTCCGAGTCCAGCAGAGCAGACACAGGTTGTCATTATGCTACCTGATAAACAGACGTGTTCACATGTTCTGACCCGTTCTGACCATAACAGGACGGAGGATCTGGAACATTTCTGAGTGATACAGATGAGAGCAGCGGATGTGAATCTCATCCTCCGAGCTGAGGAATAATAAAAACATTTAATCTGATTATGTTTTAAAGCGACGCAGTGAGCGGCCTCAGGCAGCCACTCACAGTAATTAGCTTTCAAACAAGCATCGTTTACTGTCAGAGATTCAGGAGGAAATCAGCAGTTTTTCAGGAGTAAATAGATTGGATATATGGAGGGGAGGAGAACTTAGAGACATTTAGCTGACAAATCAGAGGCTAAGCTCAGTTTTTCTTCCTGTTCATGAAGGAAAGGTACAGCCAGTCCTCATGATATTCTCTTCTGATGAGAATGACAGAAATCCATCAGAGGTTGAACTTTTACTTTTATAGTTTAGATTTTAGCAAACATATCACTTTTGGTTTTATAATAGCTCCATCTCCAGGGTTATGAAAAGTTTCAGATCATAGTTTTAGTTTCAGACAGAATATTTCCCAGAAGTATTGAGGATTATCAGGATGTTTTTTAATAAATCTCAGACGGGTCTTTGTGTTCTTTTGGGTCGGCAGCGTTCTGACCGTAAAGGCTATATTCTGTCTTTTCTTACTGTGACCTTTGACCTGACCTGGGGTTTGGTGCTTTTTAAAATAATATGGTTTTGTCATGGGGCGACCCATGTCTTCAGATAAATGTCTTCAACAATAAAGACAAGCAGCTAACAGAACAATGATGCTGACTTTATGTTGTTCTTTATTGTGAACGATTCTGGCCGTGCACTGCTAATGTTAATGCACTGCTTTATGATTTGTTTAAATTGCGCTCATCTCTTAGCAACAGATTAACAACAAATGTTGTTATTATTCAAAAATCCGAAGGTTTCTTCTGCTCTTTTGAAATGCTACTGATATTATAGTACTTAACAAGAATTGTTCAGTTGGTGAATTTTACAGAAAAATGAAAATGTCTTTCTTTGTCATTGATATTAAGGCTGATGCTAATGCACTGTCTTGCTCACAGCCCCAATAATAATGAAGAGATTCTACTGACAGTAGAATAATAAATACCTTCCATCTCCTATGCATTGCTACTGCAGGCCCCAATAAATGCATACAGATACAACTAAACTATTGAATTACATCATAGTTGTATTAACAGACCTAATAACTGCTAATTATTCTAAGAATTTTGATTGTTTGTAATATTTCTATAGTGACTGAACTCCAGTTATTAATGGTTTCTCCTGAAGGAGTTGCTTCCAGTATAAAACCTGCAGCAGACTGGCCATCTCCAGGGTTTAAGCTTGTTAGCATTAGCATTGCCTGATGATTTGTTATACGTATTCATTTTGATCATTTTTTTCAATTGTTTCTTTGAGAGTTTCTGTTTTGGTGCATTTTCTTTACAATCCATTTTTCTGCACAATAAATTTCACTTGCAGGGCAGAAAAATTCAACGTTTCTGTCCTGATGGATGGAAACAGTGGAGAGTGAAGCACATCTAGCTCTGGAAAGTTGATTTACTTATTTCTGTATGAGAATAAAAATATTCTGCCACAGAAAGGAAAAGTTTTCTTTCTGTCTTAAATCTGTGTTTCATTTGTTTTCTCACCTCACCGTCCTAGTTAGGCGTCTTAGGGCCGTTGCAGATATAAAAAAAAGAATTAAATTTGGACTAAAACACTCAGAAACTTTGAGTTTAATCTCAGAAGTTTTCTAGACAATAACAAGGAAATGTCTGAGTATTAAAAGTTTAAATCTGCAAGAAAAATCTCAATGAAATTTATATTTCTAGCAAATTTTCAACTTTTGCAGTTCAGAAATTTTCTAGTTCTCTTTTCTAGAAAATGTCTGTTTTCTGACAGAAATGAACTCTTATCCCCCCGTACCTACAACAGCTCATTTATCCCGAGCTCTGCATCATTTCTCTTCGTCTTTTGCATCATTTAGAGTTTCACTGAATGGCAGCCATGTTGCTCTGTGAAAGGAAACATGTGAAATCTGATTTTGTGTTGCTGCTTTGACCTACAGAACCTGAAGCTGTTTTCAGGTTCTGCAGGCCAACATCCTGACTTTAGATGAGCTGCTTTATCTTCCTCTGAGCTGGAATGGCTGCAGCTCGCGGTTCTGGCCTGTGAAGGTCCCTAACAAGCGAACTGATTCTGCCACCAATCATTTTTAGTGGAGGCTGGCCGGGAACGACCTGCACAGTTAATAAGAACTCAGCCAGATCTCCCGGCGCTGGTGCCGGACGGATTGGAAAACGTCCCGATAATGGATCCAGAGAGCAGCCTTTTGCTTTCCAAGGGCGCAGAGGAGTGTGTGTGATTTACAGGAGGCAACAGAGATAAGGATGAACACACACAGGAGCTCCCAGGCTGCGCTTTATTGGGATTAGAGCAGATGAAGCTGCAGGGAAATATTAAAACAACAGATTAGCTTCAGTTGTTTCTGCAGGAAAACAGATGAAAACCTCAGTGGGATGAACACATCAAATAAACCGCAGACAGAAATCAGAGGCCAAAGGAGGGTTTGGTAGCAAAGATGGAGAACGTAGAAATATTTCTGTGAATCAGATGATTTGGTCACATTAGTTATAGGAGGAAGAAAAATATCTGCATTACAAAACAAGGAAGAGTTTCACATGTTCAGATTAAAATTATTAATGATGTTCAAGAACGCAGAAATATTTATCCTAATACAGTCATAAAAATATCAACTCTAAAGGTGAGAATATGCTGTGAGTAAACTCTTAAAATGTGTGATTTTATCAGAAAAACTTTAAAATAGTCAATAAAAACATAAAATCGTGTTCTTATGTTGCCATCAGAAACATTTTTACTGCATCCAGCAACAAATCTGATTGGACAACAGCAGCTAAGGGCTGAGGAAAGCCTGAAAAATAAATGAGGAAAAATTTAGGGAAAAAGTGTTTAAACATTATAGACATTAAAACACAACAGGACTGTAAGAGCAGAAATTAAAACATAGTTCAGGTATTGTTTCAGCTTTTAAGATGTGAAAATAATACATTGTTACCATGGTTACCCATCATAATAAATGTCCAAAAGTAATAATAACAAAAAAAGAGCAAAACTCCTTCCGGAACCAGAGGTGAATAATTATCCAAACTTTCAAAGACTCAACCAGAAACCGAAGAAGGAATCAGAGCAAAGGCAGCAGAGCTGCACTCAGCTGGGAACCGCTTTTAAAGCTTTAAACAGGTCAAACAGGAAGTGGTAGTCGCTGCTTCCTGGTGGCTTCCTCTCTACCTAAACTCTGAGTATGATGGAGGAGGAAGCAGAAGTTTCTGAATTCGCCTCTCTGCGCTCCGGCAGCCGACGGATGAAAACATGCAGCAAACACAAGAAAAACCCCAAATGCAACAGAAAAACGATGTAAACAAAAAATGCTGCAATAACAGGAAGTAGAAACAAACACCTTCAATCAACAAAATAAATGTAAGCAAAAAAAGACTGCAACCACAAATCAAATGCTGCAAATAGTAAAAACAAACCTGTTCTGCAAAACGAGAGTGCTCCAGACCACTAGGGGGAGTCAAACAGTGTCAAATAAATCCGGTTTTCTTGTTTTCATGCTCCAAAAACAAGAAAACCGGATTTACTTGACATTTCAGATTTAGGAGGAGGCCAGGTTTGTTTCTAGCCAATCAGCAACAATCAGCAGCCACTGATTTACACCTGCAGGCTGCTGGTGGTGAAAAAGGTAAGTTTTATTTGTGTTTTTCTCATCAGTCAGATGGAGTTCAGCCTGATGGAGGCTGAACTTTATCATTTCATAGATCTGTCTCTGATGATTTTGTGACCGAGCCGTTAAACCAGACATGAAGCTGTTTCAGTTCAGCTGAACTTGTGATCATTTAGTTTCTGCTCTGCAGCTGTGAGGCCCAGCAGGAGTTCTGCTCAGGGAAACGGTTCTGGTTTCTGGGTCGACATCCATCGTCCAGAACCTCCAGAAATGTTCCCGTGGTTACAGTAACAGTTTTAATAAATGCAGCCTGCGGCCACACAGACAACCTTCAGCTTCACAACACCAACATATTAAACACATGAAACTGTTTTCAGCTCATGTTGACGTTTTTCAGTTTGCAGTAAAATGTTTCACATAAAGGCTGCAGCATGAAGGAAATCTGGTCATTTACCTTCAACTTATTGAAATTAGAGACAAAAAGAAGCTTTTAGTTTCACTAATATCTGCAAAAACACAAAATCTTACTAAGTATTTTGTTCTAGTTTCTACTGGAAACATCTTAGAACAGTTGAAATAAGACTAACTTACAGGTTACCTAATAAATCAAGGAATTGATTTAAGTCAATAACGGCTTGATAAAGTTTTAGTTCCACTGGCAGATTTACAGAAGAGGATTAAGGCCACAAAAAAAGAATTTTGACTTGTTTATTAAAATTTCAAGAGGGAATCTGAAACTAAAGTATCGATTAGATGTTATTGATATTTTGGGTTGAACTGCCCATCTCTACAGTTTGATTCTTCTTCGGTGGTAATAATGAAGGATCCTCTGACTGGAGGTCAGATGTTTTGCTGTCTAGCGTTACTTCTCTCCTCTGGTACCGAGTCCACATCGTCTCATCACTACTGTCTGAACTGTCGGTTCTTGTCGCTGCTGAACTTCTTCATGAATCTTCTGTTTCTGCCCTCAGCGGCTGTAGAGGAGGAGGGAGCAGGAAGCCGACAGGCTGCAGAGATTGATTTCCAAAACGCTCCTCAGATGAAATAAAGCAGCTGCTGGTTTTAATGCAGTTGTTGGAGTGAGTCCGAAGGCGCTGACGCTCCATCGATCGACCAATCAAACGCTTCTCTTAAAGCTGGGCTTCATTAGGAGTGAAAGACACGAAGCCACTCTGCTGTCTAATCAATAAAGCATTCAGTCAGGATCGCTTCATCTGATAAACGAGTCGACAGCTGAGCAGCTCCATGTTGGATGATAACGTTGAGTTTGTCTGATTTCAGCTGAGAGGAAACAACAAGCACGGCTTCAGTTACCTTAAAAATGTCAAGAATAATTGGGTTTTAATGCATCTGTGGAAAACAGTCAGCGGTCTGATTGGGCCCAAACTGTTTGTCCTCTCCTCAGACTGAGAGGCGGCTAATTACACAACAAGCCCGGTCCGCCGCCACAGCTTCTCCAAACACAGCGGCGGCTTTTTGTTTCCCCCAAAGGTCGAGATAACGCCGGCGTGTTGCTAAATGAGCCGCTCTCACTGATCGCTTTGTTTTCCCACGCAGGAAAACGACTCGAAAGCGTAAAAGTGAGCATGGACATCAGGTTGAGTCTCTGACGGACTGTAATGGAAAAATTATGCTGGTTTCTGTCATAAACGAGAAGAATTGAGGAACAGATGAGTTTTGACTCCTGTATTATTCTCCCAGCTCAGACAGAAAACATTTCTACAGCTCCTGGTTTATTTCCTGTCTTGTCCAGAAGCCGATGTGGAACAATTTGGTTTCAGTCACATGAGCCGGAACGTGGTGCGAGGAAGTTAAAGGTCAACAATGAAGGCAACAACTGGAGTAGTGCTCTAGTTCCAACACACAAAAAAACTAATCAACCAATATGTTGGACATGACGACGGCATATAAAGGTCGTTGTAGATAGAGAAAAAAAAGAGTACATTTCTGTCAAAAAATCTCCAAAATTTTCCAGAAAATACTTGGAAATTTTTGTTTGAAAATTCAAACATTTGCTCGAAACAAAATTAAGAAATTAAGAATTTTCTAGAAAAATTTCTGACATTTCCAAAAGTCAAATCTATGACTTTTCAAACTCATAAATTTTCATGTTTTATCCCTAGAAAATTTATGAGATAAATCTCAATATTTCCGAGTTTTCAGCAGAAGTTTACTCGTTTTTTTCCTTACGTGATGGGCCTAGTACACCGCCAGAGGTGACCCGTATCTCATAGATTTGTGTATTATAAACTACCTGGTCCTTAAGCAGCAGTGGAGGCTGGTTGTCATGGTGAAAACTCTCAGATTTAATCAGATTAATACTCCAATCTGCTTCATCCAGAAGCAGATTTACAAAACAAAGATGTTTACACATTTTCTTTTCTGAATTACAAAAAAAATCTTTAAACCTGATTTATACAATAAAATCTCAACTAAAAGTAGAACTAACCAGAATCACACAGATTAATGAGTTTAATCTGATTACTTTGCATAAATGATCAGGGTTTATTAATCTGCATCATTTCCTGTTGCAGGACATTGGAGCAAAAATTCATCCAAAGAGAAGAAATAAAACATGAATTTTAACAGTTAAGCTACTGGAACTGAGAAAAACTGGATGAATGCGACTCGGTCGTTCATGGACAGCAGCTTTTATTCAGAAGGAAATTAAAAACAGATTTCACAACCATTGATGTGCAGCTTGTGAGATGAAGACACAAAGAGGCCCAGCTGTGGGAAGTGACTCTCCATCATTCAGCGAACGCATCATGGCTCTTCCTTCCTGCAGATGGAAACAGAAAAAAAACAGCTGCAGATGGATTATTTAAATCCTCACCTTCGCTGCCGCCCTTCCTCTGCATCTTCTTCATCACACTGGTTCTTTTCCTCTGGGATCTCTCCATCATCGCCGGGTTCTACTCGTCTGTCCGCTTATTCTGTGCTCCTTTCACCTTTTCTTTTCTGCAGTGATTATGGTGCTTTATCCTAACGATGCATTCAGGCTCCAGTCTGATCTCCAAACAGAAATCCTCCAGTTTCAGCAACACATTCAGTTTCACAATCATTTAGGATTATTAACATATTTCCATTCCATCCATATTTAACGGCTCATTAAATCTGAGGAGTAGAGTCCTGAATGTCTCCGTTTCCACTTGTTGAACTGATCGTTCCCGACCCGCTGGAGGTTTATTAGTTCTTACAAATAATTTCAACAGATTTCACATCAAGTCCGACTCAAAAACATCCAGAAAAAGAAACCAGAATTTTGCCTCTTCACAAACATGGATCAACTTTATTTCAATTTTTAAATAAATATACATGTTAACTGGTTTATCCTGGATTAATAATAAACCTAACTTTTCAAAATAAATGGGTTGGTTTCTGTCTAGTCACATTCAACAAGTTAGAATATACTGTATGTCACAATGTGTCTCGTTTGTCAGCTTTTGAATTTAATCTTTAATAAGTTTTTTTATTGGTCTGATGTAATATTGCGATATTAAATGTTATGTTTCCATTGACTGTTAGCAAAAATGAACACAATTAGAAGAAACAAAAATGTAAAACATTGTCTAATTAAGCTATACAATGTTCAACGTTTGTGAAATAATTGAACTTTTCAATAATATTCTAGTTTATTGTGTGGTCTGTAGGATTTCTTTGGAACAAACCCAATGAGGACCAAATGAACCTCCGTTTCTAGAAGATCTAGCACAAAACAAGACAGTTTTATTTTTGGTTAGTAATTTCTGGTTTTAATAAATATTTATATAAAAAAAGTCAATCAATGGAAAAATGAAGACAATAATCAGCAGGATGGTTGAGTTTCAGTTTTTCAGCTTTAATTCAGGTTATTTTTGCAGCACCAATTCCTGACTGTAGTGCAAAGGCATCTTCATTCTGAGTGAAAAACCTAGAAATCTTAACGTAAACTGGTTTAAACTCAGTAAGTTAAATAATCTCAGAATACTTTTTTTCAGTAACTTCATGGTAAAGTGAGGTGATTCGTTCTGAATATTTCTGTTTTTCCAGGCTGAAGCAGTTGCAGGGTTTCTCAGGAGAAAAGCGTTTCGGATCTGTGCTGACGCTAATTGCAGCTGATCAGTGGGTTTCCACCATGTTGGTCTCCATTTTAATGACTCATTTAAATCCTCGTCTGCCTGCAGGTAGAAACCGACGAAGCCGGCCCTGTGGGATGCATACTTAGCATCCTCGGCCCCAGCAGAGCTCATCGTCGTGTTTACGGCTGCAGCTGCTCTGCAGACGCCGAAGAGACAAAAACTCTGAAAAGGCTCAATATCCAGTTTTATTAGAAACCAGGGAACGTTAATGGAAGGTTCTGGCTTCCCTCGTTCAATCTATTTCTGTTTAGAAAGTATCTGAGGAGGCGCTTGCCTCCTTCATCTTCATCTGAAGAAGACAGCAAGGGAGAAGAAAACATTAAATCTTCCTAATTACGTCGTCTGGGTTTGAATTTTTGGGGAAAACAAAGTTGATCATCACTGCTGAGATGAAAGATCTGAAAAACAACAGAGCTGTGTGAGGTGGGCCAGGATGACCTGTTGGAGATAATTACTAAAACTGCAGAACAAGAACAGATCTGATCAGCTGCTGGAGTGAAAACTGGAAGCTTTCAGAACCCGGTCCATCTCCGGTTCCGGCCCACTACCTCAGTGTTAGCTGTAACACCTCCAGCGTTTGGGCCGACTGACGTCAGGAACTGTTCACACTCGTATGTGTGGACAACGTGAGCAACAGTTCAGTCCTTCCCACATGCTAACGGCACATTAATGAGCGACGGCGGCCGAGGGGTCAGTGGGGTCCCGTCCGGTTTGTAATACAAGTAAAAAACAAATAAAATCAGAGAGGAGCAGAAAGTTAATCCGTCTGAATGTCACGGCTGAGTGGAAGCAGCTGGGAACAAAGTTTGACACCGAGCGCTGTGAAAAGACACGAAGCTCCTGCTGGAGTGGAACAAACGCTGCTTTCTTTCATTCAGAGATGCTTAATTATCGAGTGGTGAGGCCTTCTGCTAAACTGAGGCTGAAACCAAAAACAACCTCAGTGTTGCTCTGGAAACCAGCACCGAATTCAGCCCGGAGAACGTCACGCCGAATGATGCATCCGAAAAGGCTCAAAGGAGGCAAAGTCCTACAAACATCCAAGTTCATTCACACCAGTCCAGTTTAGCTGGACTGGACTGGATCCGACTCTGGTCCGTCTGCCTAGAAAGTCCGGTTGGGGAGCTATGAACTCTGATCCTACAAACCTAGGTCTGAAGTGAACTCTTGTGCGGTTCAAAAGCATACAAACACCAAGCGGATCAGAGACTGCGCCTAAAGGAGGGAGTGGACCATTGTGCAATGCATTCTGGGTAACGGATTCTGTTTTGGGGCAATTGTCACTGACAATTTGCACACATTACATTGATATTTGGGTGTGCCAGTTGTCTCATTTAAAACAAGTCCAAAATAAAAATGGAACATCAATCAAACAGAACCAAGAGTCTGTCCTCTGTGCTACCATGTCAGATTTTCCTACCTTAGCGTGGATAGATGGCCGTGTCTGTCGGTGCTACCCGTTTAAATCTTCTACAGTCATGTTTACAAGCCAAAAGCTACAGCAGGTTGTGTTAATGCTAAACATTATCATTGGAAAACATTCTTTGAGTGATGAGACTGAAGCGTAGGAGTTATGCTTAGCATATCATTAAAACAATTTACACACTGCCGACCCATTTAGCTGATCACTGACGGTACCGGAGTCCGACTCCATCAAGCTGCTGTAGGACCGCTGATGAAACTCACACAAATAAAAAGGAGAAACAGGAACTCAGATGAATTATTTCCATCAACATTTATTATGATGTTGTAACGGAAAATAAAAATAACAAAGAAAGAAGCTGCTGAGTGAAGGACCAAAGAGAAGAATCTTCATTTTCACACTTTAAATTACAATGAACATTTAACACTGGAAGACATTTAAAATATCCTAAATAAATAAACAGAAACTACAAAATAAAAGGAATTATGAAGGCTCTGGTCTCCATTAAACCTCTCTTTTTTTAAAGAACACTTTTGTTTATAAAGCATCCATTTTTGTCTATAAAGCTACACCTGGTCTGGCGTTCTGATTGGCTGTGGTTTCTTCCTGGAGGAGGACATTGGCTGACATGATGCTGCCATCACCAAACTGTTCTCCTTCTCCATTTCACTTCCATGAACATGGAAAGTTCTCCTGATCGTTGACCTGTTGTTGTGTCTCTGCTCTGTCTTCTCTCACCTCCAGTCGGTCGTGACAGATGGCTGCTGGTACTGAGCCCGGTTCTGGTTCTGCTGGAGGTTTCTTCCTGTTAGAGGGGAGTTCTTCTTCTCCACTGACGCAACATGCATTCTCTGGATGAGGGACTGCTGTAAAGTCAACAGCGATTTGCTGTCGCCCCCTGCTGGTCAGGAGGAGTGAATGCTGTAAGTGATGACTCCATGCAGTCTGCTGGGTTTTATTTAGTACAAACTTTTTAAACTACTTTAATAATTAACTGAACCTAATGGATTGATTATTTGGATCAATAGTAATCTGACTAAATTGAAATTACTTTTTTGTAAAATGCCTCGACAACATTGTTGTGAATTAACGTTATAATTATAAGCTTTTGGTATTTACTTTTGGGGTTTTGAAATCTACTTTGGGGGTTTTGAAATCTACTTTGGGGGTTTTGAAATTTCTTGTATTAGTTGTTGGGGTTTTTGTTTGTTTTTTATATTGTTTATTGGTGGGGCTCATTTGTTAGTTCAAAAGTTCAATTTTATATACTGCCAATTCACAACAAACGTCATCTCAATGCACTTTGAAGTAATTTTAGTTCAATCACATGTACTCCAATTGCTAGTACAATGATCTCAGTTAATTATTAAAGTAGTTTAAAAAGTTAGTACCAAATAAAACCCAGCAGATTGTATGGAGTCGTTACTTACAACATTCACTCCTCCTGACCAGCAGGGGGCGACAGCAAATCGCTTGTGTTGAGTTGTGGACTTTTCAGCAGTCCCTCATCCAGAGCATGCATGTAGCGACAGTGGAGAAGAAGAACTCCCCTCTAACAGGAAGAAACCTCCAGCAGAACCAGAACCGGGCTCAGTACCAGCAGCCATCTGTCACGACCGACTGGAGGTGAGAGAAGACAGAGCAGAGACACAACAACAGGTCAGCGATCAGGAGAACTTCCCATGTTCATGGAAGTGAAATGGAGAAGGAGAACAGTTTGGTGATGGCAGCATCATGTCAGCCAATGTCCTCCTCCAGGAAGAAACCACAGCCAATCAGAACGCCAGACCAGGTGTAGAATCTATGGGAAAAAAATAACAGAAAACAAAAACAGTTGAAATAAATAATGTAGTAGAAACAGAAAATGACAAACCGCAGCAGAAATACAGACAGATCACAATAAACCAGTCTAAGCCATTTCATAATCAATGTCATAACCATGGCAACGCTAAAACGATGCAAGAACACAGTCTCAAAAATAAATAAACATTAAATTCTAACATTTAACCCTGAAATTCAAAGACATTTTAAATATCTAAAATAAATAAACAAAATTAATTATGAAGTCTCTAAACAAAATTGTCCATTAAAAACAACAACAACAAAAAACCAATGGCTAGATGAGTTTAAAGTACCAGACTGAAAATTATCCAGTTTTTGGTAGAAAGAAGAAAAAAAAAGAAACTGAAGTCGCTTTAATAAATATTTTAAGTTCAGTCTTTTTCTCTGTCGGCCGATGTGAGGCGATGAAGGGTGAAATCAGAGACAACAACAAGATGATCCAGGAGGATTCCTGAAGGACAACAGGACAGGCGCAAGTTTAAGGTCAAACCCTTAACTCAGAATGAAACTGTCACTTTTCAAAAACATGCAACTATCACTTCAATAACAGCAAAATACCTGTAGCATTTCATGAGGAAGACTGCTGAATCCAATGGTAGGGTCACCAAGGTCATCCATCAGCAGGGTGGCGATGAGGTTCTTTTCCGTTGTAGCTTGGGCAATGATCCAGGAGTGTTCCTGAAGACCAGGACAACAGGATGGGTGTTGGGTTAACCCTTTAATAACTCAATGAATAGTCACTTTTCAAAAACTCACACTTGCAAATATCAAACAGTAAAAATACCTGCAGCTTTTCTGGAGGAAGACTGCTGAGACTGATAGTAGGGTAATTAAGGTCATCCATCAGCAGGAGGTGGCTGAGGAGATGAGGGCTTCTTCCGTCGTCGTCGGGGCGGTGTGGGCTTCTTCCGTCGTCGTCGGGGGTCCAATGAAGGGCAAAATCCAAGCCGAAAAACCAGATGATCCAGGAGGATTCCTGAAGGACAGAAAGACAAGACGGGTGCAGGTTTGAGGTCAAACCCTTTGACAACTCTGAAATCATCACTTTTCAAAAAAAAAAAAAAAAAATCAAAAGACCTCTTAAAACAGCAAAATAACTGCAGTATTTCTTGAGGAAGACTTCTGAGCCCGATGGCAGGGTCACTGAGGTCATCCATCAGCAGTGGGTTGTGATGAAGTCCTTTTCTGTCGGTCATAGTGAGCAGTCAGGGAGTGGGTGAGTGACTTGAGGATTTTCCTCCCAATGAGTCGGTGGTCCTGTCGGTTTTTGTCGTCACTCCAATGTTATTTTTATTGTTACCTTCTTAGTAATCTTTATAATGGATTCGATACACATATTTGATTGAAGAATTTAAGATTGGTTGATTCGTTTTCACACCTTTACCCGTCGGGAGGGTTTGTTTTCACACAAACCCGCCTGAAGGGCAACTAACCCTTTACCCGTCGGGAGGGTTCGTTTTCACACAAACCCGCCCGAAGGGCAACTAACCCCTTACCCGTCGGGAGGGTTCGTTTTCACACAAACCCGCCCGAAGGGCAACTAACCCCTTACCCGGCGGGAGGGTTCGTTTTCACACAAACCCGCCCGAAGGGCAACTAACCCCTTGCCCGGCGGGAGGGTTCGTTTTCACACAAACCCGCCCGAAGGGCAACTAACCCCTTGCCCGTCGGGAGGGTTCGTTTTCACACAAACCCGCCCGAAGGGCAACTAACCCCTTGCCCGTCGGGAGGGTTCGTTTTCATACAAACCCGCCCGAAGGGCAACTAACCCCTTGCCTGTCGGGAGGGTTCGTTTTCACACACACACACTCAACCGAACAGTAGCCCAAGCCCTTTACCCGGGCTCTCTTTCACACCCCTACCCTTTTGTAACCAAGATCAGAATTACCTTTCAAATAGCCTACCGTGTTTTTCTTTGGTGGAGCATTGTGCATAGAGTGGATTGATCCCTTCATTGTACTCGTTTGTTACCAAATTCCTTGAACCCATTCGATGACTTCATAGCCTTGAGAAGTGGCAACAGGAGGTACCAAACCACATTTCCTGGTGCTGGATTCACATCCCTACCTTTCACAGTCCGAGGCCATCTGGTGTCTTCAGAGTTTTTGTTCCATCTCAACAAAAACTGTTGATCGGCTTCTATATCTTCCCAGTCCATATACCATGTGCATATACCATGTCTTCACGGTCCATATACCATAGCTTTCAGGTCCATATACCATGTGTTGACAAGGCCTTAAATTACCAACCATGAGCTCAAAACCATCATCCACCAACAGACACTGAGGATGCATGTTGTGACAGTGGATAGAAAAAACTGCCGTTTAGCAGGAAAATTTCCTAAACAGAAACTTCCCTTTAACAGGAAGACGTACAAAAAAAAAACAAAAAAAACTGCAGTTTTCAAACATTGATTAGAAGTTATGCAAGCTGAAGCATAACTCGTACTCAAGATGTCTGCTGTGACAGAGGATAGGAAAAACTTCCCTTTAACAGGAAGACTTTCCAAAATAAGGTTAACACTGCACCAATTATTTAAATTGGTTAAAAGTTCAGCTAAAGCAATGACTTGTACTGAGGATCCCACCTGGTGACAGTGGAGAGGAAAAACTTCCCTTTAACAGGAAGATTTTCCAAAAGAAGTCAACACTGCACCAATTTAAATTTGTTAAGTTATACAGGTAAGCTTAGGCAATGCCTCATAATGAACATGCATGTAGTGACAGTAGAAAGGAAAAGCTTCCCTTTAACAAGAAGAGTTTCCAAAACAAAAAAAGAATAAAAGGTTATCAAACATTGGTTAAAAGCTATGAAAGCTTAAGCAATGCCTCGTGTTGAGGATACCTCTGGTGACAGTGGAGGAAAAACTTCCCTTTAACAGGAAAACTTCCAAAAAATGAACACTGCACCAATTATGTAAATTCATTATAAATAAACTTAAGCTATGCCTCCTACTGATGACCCACGTGGCAACAAGAATGGAAAAACTTCCCTTCAACAGGAAGACTTTCCAAAATAAGGTTAACACTAGACCAATTTAATTTGGCTAAAAGTTAAGCTAAAGCAATAACTTGTACTGAATATGCATCTGGTGACAGCGCAGAGGAAAGACTTCCCTTTAACAGGAAGACTTTCCAATAAAAGGCTGACACTGAACCAATTATTTAAATTCATTAAAAGTAAAGTAAGCTTAAGCAAGGCCTCCTACTGAGGATGCAAGTGGTGACTGTGGAGAGAAAAAGCTTCCCTTTAACAGGAAGACTTTCCAAAATGAGGCTAACACTGCACCAATTATTTAAATTGGTTAAAAGTTAAGTAAGCTAAATCAATGCCTCATATTTAGGATGCATGTAGTGACAGTGGAGAGGATAAACTTCCCTTTAACAGGAAGAACCCTCCAACAGAACCAGAAGTTGGTTCTGTATGAAAGGCCATCTGTCACGACCCCCGGGGGATTTGAGAGGACAGAGCAAAGAGAGAGACAGAAAAAGAAAAAGAGCTGCTCCAGGAGTGTTTCTATAGGAGAAAATAATTAGTTGTAGTAGAAGTTCCTTTGGTGGCTTCATCTATGAGAAAGAAAGTTATTTGCAACACCAGGTCCACCGGTTGCCTAGTCTAGGAGAGAAAATGGGTTAAAACAAATTTAAACACTGAAGGACAGGTCCCAGTCGATCCTCTCCAGAAGGAAAACATGGAGTTCAGCTGAAAACCTGCGAATAAGAGATGGTGGATTACAGTGTGAACATTCCCTCTGTGACCTCCGACCTGCAGCTCCAGGAGATCCCTCCGTTGTCCGTTGTTGTCCAGAAGAAATGAAGTCGCATGACGAAATTGCAAGAGGCCACGCGTTGTTCCGGCGCAAAAATTAATCTTTTTTTATGTTTAAATTGAACGTAAATTAAATTTGTTTGAGTTATTGAGTTATTAAAGTATGGACCCTACATTTCAAACTATTAAGTAGGTACAAAAAATAAAAAAAATTGTGTATGTTGAAATATAAAGACCTCATGGTCACCCAAAAACATATCTGATACTCATTGGAAAGATAATTATCCCAATGCAGCTATACTAATGTCAACATAGCCACATTATATTGGTACTAATAAGAAGGTACTGTATGTTATCAAGGTTTATTAGTGATATTTACAAAGCCTAAGCTGAATAATTTCCTACAGCATCTAAACTCTACTTGCCAAGTCCTTGGCAGCCATCTTTCTTTCACATCACAACTGACTTTAAGCCAGGAACTTCAGATTGTAGATATCAGATTCTAGTTACACCTAAACCTGAACAGGTCACAATACCACAGTAACCACAGTCACTAAAAACCCAAAGACAGAAGGATTTACAACAGCAGATCCTTCTCAGCTCATTGACTCTCAGCAGAGAATCAAACCAAACCAGCAGAAGGAGGCCTAGCGTTGGCCTTCAACAAACAGCGTTAGCATCAGCAGCGTAGCAAAACCCCAACAGCTCCTACCCTGAGATGTCTTCTGGACCCGCCATTGGAACAGTTCTTTGACTTAACCAACCTTTGATGGGTTGGGCGGATCCGCCAGGCACCTTGTAGCGATTCCTCAGCTTGACGGAAGCGATCCTCAGCTTGATTGAAGAGAATCCTCAGCTTGATTGTAGTAAATCCATAACCAATCATCTGCTAGCACCAGATGCCATATCTCTCCGATGTTTCAGGGACGCCAGTAACCAAACAAGCTGCCGCTGAGAGGCCTTGGTCAGGTCTCTCCTTGTGTGCTGCTCTGTTTAGACACACACAAGAAATGGCTTCACTAACGTCATCGGTGGAAAAAGACAAACAACTTAGAATAAGGTTTCCGAAAAATAACTTACCGAATAACCAACGCAGCGACTTCAAACATGGCGCTCCCGCGGCCTACTTGCCATCACTGCGGCCTGCTCAGGTCAAGTACAAGACGCCACTAGGCCTCGATGAACAACGACACGATTTCAATCGGATCCACCAAAGTTTCCGTCGACAGGCTGAGCGTCCACTCGGATTCCGCGTCTTTGAGATCAGAAAATATCATTTTTAAAGGTCCAGGTCCCAAAGTTCATGAGTATCAGACCGACAGTGTCGCGTCTCCATGCGGCCAGGTGCTAACAGCAGCTAGTTTTTAAAAACGCTCACGTGGAAGCTGCGTCATATTTCTACCCAGCATGGCGCATGCGCGTCACGCTAATTAGTAACAAAAATGGCGCCAATCTCCACTGTTACCAGATTTGCCATTTTCCAGTCCAAACACGGTAAAACTAAACCTGTAAAACCTGTGAAACCTGCCCAACTGCAAAGAAACAGTCCAGATCTAAACCGCTAATAAAATTCATGTTGATAGCCATCCATCCATCCATCCATTTTCTGTTCACCCTTGTCCCTAATGGGGTCGGGAGGGTTGCTGGTGCCCATCTCCAGCTACGTTCCGGGCGAGAGGCGGGGTTCACCCTGGACAGGTCGCCAGTCTGTCGCAGCATGTTGATAGCATTATATGTTTTATTCATAATCTATCCCGAATATAGTTTTAGATTAATTTAGAGAAACATCAATTTTCTTTATTGTTTATAATGTAGGACTGAAGAATTTTAAGTTTTCAAAATGTAAATTTTTCTAAAAACAAACTACTACTATATATATATATATATATATATATATATATATATATATATACTGCTCAAAAAAATAAAGGGAACACTCAAATAACACATCCTAGATCTGAATGAAAGAAATATTCTCATTGAATACTTTGTTCTGTACAAAGTTCCATTTGCACAACAGCAGGTGACATTGATTGTCAATCAGTGTTGCTTCCTAAGTGGACAGTTTTATTTCACAGAAGTTTGATTTACTTGGAGTTATATTGTGTTGTTTAAGTGTTCCCTTTAGTTTTTTTGAGCAGTGTATATGTATATATATATATATATATATATATATACATATATGTGTGTTTGTGTGTATCCATTGTTCTTAACCTTAAAAATATATGACATATAAACTTGCTTTTTATATTTTCAAAGCTTAACACCAAACTGCTGCTCCAGTATGTCCTGACTCCTAAGGAGAGTGAAGAGAGTCAAATACAATAAATAACTTATGTAATAATTATTTAAGTATCCTTACTTTAATAAAACTCTTCACTCTCCATAGATCTGTCTTTTGATCCGTCTTTAAATAAGTGTATTCATAAATTGCTTATTTAAAAATGTACAGTAAAATAAATTTTTCTTTATCTTTATCTTTAATTTATGCAAATATACATCACCAGATCTTAATTACATGTTCAGCTTGGATTCAATTTAAATGTAAATCATGAACGTCTTGTTGTTTTGATGTTTCTGGATTAAATAAACTTTATTCACTGGTCAGAATCCAGATCTCTACAGAAACAGAGCCGCTCGGCCTTCAGCATAACCACCAGTCAGATCCACTTTTCTGTCAATATTTATTATATTATCTTTCAAGTCCCTTACTTAACTATGAGCCATTTACTTAAAGAAAATTGTAAAATTGCAAAATAAAAACAGAATTTTCCTCCACTTTTCTCTGTTTTGAAAAAAAAAAATCAACTTAAAATAGCAGTAAAGCTGAATGGATAATGTACAGTTGTTGCATAAAACAACATAGTGATCAAATTGTGTATCAACATGCAAGAACAGCTCAGTGTGGCGACACGCCCCCGTCTGTTATCTGGAATGATGTCACGGCGTCACGGCAGCTCAGAGCTTCACATACATGGAGGGAAAAATCACAGCAGTTTCTCAGGCCATAGAACAGCAAGCAAAGAGATTATTATATTTTGATACTATCATAAACCACAAGTACTGTTAAAATGTAAATTTTCTGTGTGTAACTAATGTCACATATGTTCTACGTTGGACTAAAAACAATAAGGACGTCCCCTTGTGGATTTAAATAATCCCTTCACTCCTTTCAGAGCCTGAGATTTATTGCTGGTGTTTTATACAGAGAAGAAAAGCAACACATAGAAAACATTTAAGACCCACTACATCAGAGCAGTAAACTGTCATATAACAGAAGCATGTTTTCTGATTGCTGGTTCAATACAAACATGTTTTCTGAATTAAAAGCTCCAGTTCCATCAGTTTTCTGCAGCTAAATCTGTAAATGTAACCATCAAAAGCCAAATAAACTCATATGGTATTTTAAAACTCAAATGCACATTTTACTTTACGGTCATTCCAACTACGAGCTGATCTCATTCATCAAATAAAATGTTATTTTCCTACATTTCTTTGTTGGATAATAAATTAAGGAACAAAAAATGTGAAGAGCCAAAAGAACAACGGGAACCGAAAATAATTTGGTTCATCCAAAGCGACCTAGAACAGGAAAGTCTAAATTCACGTTAACAAGGACGAGATTTTGGGTCCAATGGTGTCGGCCTTCAGTCAATAAGTAAACGGGATAACGAAGGGCGGATAAATTATTTTAAATTCTGGTTGACATCCAGCTAGAACTTCCTCTAACCGGTTCAGATTGAATGTTTGTGCTGCTGAATGGTCAGAAGTCTTTGGAGCCTTTATTCAGTCTCTTGCTGTTCCACCTCTGTTGATCCAGGCAGCACATTTCTTCTGACAGTTAAACTTTCTGAAAGCGTGGCGTCACAAGGCGGCGGGTTCGCAGCGTTTCCTCTGAAAGCTGAACAGAAGAGCAGCTTTGCAGCCTTGATCCCTTCAGAGAATCGAGAGCAGAACTTCTTCAGACTTTAAGATCCAGTTGTTCATGAATCACATCGACATGCTCAGAGGTGAGGAGGGTTCCTGTCACGCAGCTTTCAGGTTCATGTTTTCCTGGTTTTCTGTG
The DNA here is from genome assembly GCF_001444195.1 of Xiphophorus couchianus. Classification (NCBI taxonomy): domain Eukaryota; kingdom Metazoa; phylum Chordata; class Actinopteri; order Cyprinodontiformes; family Poeciliidae; genus Xiphophorus; species Xiphophorus couchianus. Next base: position 24,616,476 of record NC_040249.1, read on the forward strand.
CTGAACATAATTAGACGGAAAAGCAGCTTTCTGACATCTGAGTGCTGGAATTCAGTCAGAACGCCTCCATGATTGATTTACTGCCTGTTTCTGTGCAGTGACTGATTAGCTCCCTGCTAGAAGTAGGGAGCTAATTTACAGGAGGGAAATATTCTTAGCAGAACAACTGCAGAACCGTGAATAATTAAACAAGAAACATCAACGATACAGAGGGAAAAAACATTTTGAAAGAAAGTTTAAATTTCTGAATCAAGGTTTATTTTAAATCAGTTTCTCAGGTGCAAACAGGGAGAATAAACATGATAAACATACAGAATGAAAAATAACGTAACCTCTAAAGGATCAGAACCAAGGAACCCAAAGACCCAACTCCAGTTTACCCACCAAGGTAAACTGGAGTTAAGCACCAGTAGAGCTCAGACTTAGAAATTAGAATATTGTGTTAAAGTGCAATATGTCTAGCCAGTCGTCTCAGAAAGTCTGTCATTTTTTTATTATTTTATTCTATTTAAGATTACACATAAATTAAGCTTTTACTTTTTTAGTCTTAATGATTATGGTTCACGATTTAAGAAAACCTTAGTAGAGTCTTAGAAAATAAGAGCATCACAATTGAATCAAAAATAGATGCTTAAGCTGAAATGTCAGGTTTCTGATAATTATCTGTAGTCCTGTGTTACCCATAATCATCACAATTACAAATTATTTCCCAAACAAAGACCTGTAAAATATTATTGTGCGATTATAGAAATGAGTTTCACTTTCTGAGATGACCAACAAGAAATATTAAACTTTTATGATGTATTAAATATATTTTTAGATGCACCGGTACAGAAAAATGACTGAAACATTTTCTAACAGCAGAGTCAGCCTTTATGTTCGTCAGCCTAAAGACTGGAAGGAGATAAAGTGGAGCTGAATCGGTTCAGAGCCGAACCGGGTCCAGAACCAAACCGGGTCCAGAGTCGAATCGTGTTCAGGATCGAACCGGGTCCAGACCTGAACCGGGTCCAGACCAGGAGCCAGTTAAACTCATCAGACTTCACAGAACTCGTCAGAGCTCCAGAACCTCTCGGTTCTTCTGGGATCAGATCTTCAATGTAGAATCATTTCTGTCCTTTAGATCTGAACGTCTGCAGGAATCTTCAGAACAGATCATTAAAGAAAAATTAAGTGCTTTAAAATATTAATATCAAATAGTTTTAAATTTAAAGACAAGTGGTATTTTGTTGCAGGTCTTACAGGATGTTCCTGCTGGTTAGGGGCGGAGTATGTGACCGTCACTGTTTGTGTTTAATCTGTTCTTGTTGCGGTTTTGGGAGGAGGCGGCGTCTGACGGCCACGTTGGCGGTCCGGAGACGACATGCGACACCGGGAAGCCCGGATGAGATGGCATGAACAGGAAGGAGGGAGACGGTTCTTCTGGGCTCTCGGGCTGCAGGCACCACTTTTCTTTATTATAGTTTATTTTATAATAAATGCCTTTAATAGGGCTGAAAATAAATTTGTTATGGCCAGGATGTAACAAAAGATTCCCCAGAACATGATAACTCAGAGCTTCAAGGTTATGTGAAGTCCAGATGGTTCAGAAAGATCAAACTATGGTAGAAAATAATGTGACTTTATAGCAGCTCTCTGTGGAGAAAACATTAAATAAACTATATTAGGACAGATGAGGAAACTCTAAACAGATTGCACATTAAAATAACCGGGAAGGGCTTGAATGCTTCTAGTGTCTTGAGGGCGGAGTCATTTGATCATAAATGAACAGAAAGTGTAACATGAACATAAAAATACTTGGTGAAATAAACATATCAGTGACTACAGGCAGCATGCTGCAGGAGGGTTTAAGCGTTAACCAGATTATTGCTAATCCTCCTGCTGACCTTCAGCTTAAAGGTCAAATTAATGATTAAATAAAAGCGTCTCAGACAGAGAGATATGCTCGATCATAAGCAGCTTCATTAAGACAGTAATATGAAAGCTAACAGGATACGGCGCTAGCATTTAGCCACTCTGGAGCGGAGGCGCAGCTTGATCTGCTGGCTGCCGTCGCCGTCCTTCGTCTCCTGGTTAATAATCTGAAAACACAGACAGGAGAAAACATGGCAGAGGAGGGCGGATGTAGCAAAGCAGATAATTAAAGAACATAATCAGGAACAGATGTTCCCAGCGGACGTGCTTTAAAAAAAAAAAATAAATGTTAGCCACTAATAAATTCAAGATGGCCACTAGGGTCACCAAGGTAAAATTACTTATGCACTAAAACTAACAATACTTACCACAAAAGAATACTTTTTGTGTCAACTCATACATAATAGAACCCATAGAAATGATATTTACTGATATTTTTTTAATTTATTTTTCAAGATGGCCACCATTGTTGTCATGGAAGATAAACTTTTGCAATAAAATGACCAAGTACCGTACATGAATATGTTTGGTGTCAAATCAGAGCCTATATCTTTTGAACTGTAAAAATCATATTTTCTTCATCTTGTGTTTGACATTTCTGGTTGACATTTTTCAAAATGGCCACCATAGTTGTATTGGAGAATATGTTTATGCTGAAATCGGCAGTGGTTGACACAGCTAACCAAAAGGTTTGGTTCACTAACCACTAATTCACTAAACAACAATCTGAGCTCCACCAACGTTAAACACATAAAAAAATAACCAGAAGCTGATGTCAGACCACTAAATATAAAAATTAAGTAAATGCTAAACCCATAAAAAAAGAAGCAGACGGGACAGCTAAACAAAGTTAGCAGAAGTTAGCGCTGAACCACCAACACAAAGTCTCTCAGTCCCTTTTCACATCTAAATATCCTTCCAGTTGATAACTAGTGAGAGATTCCTAAATTGTTCAGTTTCGTGTTGGATTTTGCTACATTTTATTTCTTTGAAGTTGTATGAAAACAAGTGATGTGACAAAGTTTATCCAGGTCATAAAATACGTAACATTTTATGGCAATAATTGGTTCTAAAGGCTCAAAAATGTCTGCCATCTTGAAATCCAAGTGGCTGATGGGAAATATGAAAATCATACAGCCTGAGTGGAGAACAAGGCCTTTGAAAAATATGCAGTATAATTAAAAAATTCTTTCAATACAAAATGGTAGTTTTAATATTTCGTGGCTGGGATTTGAACCCAGAACTTTCGTGCTGCAGCGATACCAACTCCTCCACTGAGAAGTGAGCAAATAAAAACATTCATTTTCATTCTTTCCATAAGACAAACCTACATATCCAGAATTACTAAGGTTATCAACACAGATTAAAGATATAAAAATAACCCCAACATCTCATTTCCCAGGACTCATAACCCTGCAGTGTATTCAGAGAATTAATAAATCAGATGGGGATATGAGCCGCAGCCCCTCTTCACGCTGCCTCGGCTCCACTCACCGGGTGGGAGGGCATTTCCATGGGGCAGGAGATTTCAGGCCTGTAGAGTTTCTTTCTGCTCCTCTTGGTCGTCAAACGGAGGGGGGAAGAGGAGGAAGAGGAGGAAGAGGCTGACTGGGCATCCACACGGCCGCTGACCAGGCTCATCATCTTCTTGGCTGCAGCAACACATCAGGAAGCTTTCAGGGATTTGATCAGAATGAATAAACAGCAGCACAAAGATCCAAGGCTTGGGAAAAACAAAAACTCATTCTGAGTCAAAGAACATTTAAGGGAGAATAAAAGTTTCCGAGCTCTGCCTCTGTGCAGATGATACTCGGGTTTATGTCACCAGATCACATCATTTACTCCAAGCAGGTAAAACTCTGGATGGTTAATGTTTCCCAGTTAAATGAGAAGTTAAAGTCTAGTCCAACACATTTTAACCAGTCAGGCCTTTAGCAGGACCCAGAGCCCATGTGAAGATGTTTCCTCATGTGACTGAGCTGTGTTGGAGTTTCAGGACACTCAGGACTCCTCACCCTACTGGTACCAGGCCTCTTCAGCCTCCAGGGCCATGGCAACCATCTGCTTTTGACTGTGGTTGAATTGTGTTTAGTTCTGGTGAGGTAAAGCTCCCTGCTCTGACTGAAAGGTTGTGTGTTTCTGACCTCCAGAGCCCAGCACGGTCGGGGACCTCTGCAGGAAGTCTCCGATCTTCTGCAGCGTGCCGTCCTTCCTGCTGCGGAGGCTGCTCTGGGAGGTAGCGCTCTGGCCACAGGGAGGTAAAGGTGGTCAGCAGTTTGTCTCACAGCGTCCAGTTTAACAGTGAGTGTTTGTTCTGGGTGGTACCTCCTCTGTCCGTGGGCTCAGCTTTGGTGTGAGTTTGGTTCTGGTGTTCCTCCGGTTCTCCGTCTCCACTTCCTCCTGAAAACCCCGACATGACTCATCTTTAACAAGGAGCTAAAAACAACGTGTTTCATAATGACAGGTTGGAACAGATGGAGGCGGTTCTAATTCAACACAGTGAGGAGCAGCCGCGGTGAAAATATATGTCATTAAAGAGGAGAAACAAGCTGTAATTTATAGTTAGAGGCCAGGCGGAGGAGCTGAAATCACAGCGAGGTAAACTCAGCCATTATCTGAGTGTCAAGAGTTTGGCTTCCACTGCGCCTGGAGGAAAACCTGCCGTCAGCGAGAAGCACAAAACTAACCAGGTTCAACGCATTTCAGATTCAGACATCCAGCAGCAGCTTAAACACACCAAACACAGATCCAGTCCAGCCTTCAGATGCCAAACGGCCACCGAACGCATCGTTACTGAAAACAATTGTCTGCAGATAGCAGCAGCTCTCCACTTCGTTTGACCACTTGGCCTGTTTACTGCAGTGTGATTCAGTTATCTCTAAATACAATTCAACCAGGAAAAGATGCTGTTCTACATGTTTATTTATTTCCAGACAAACAAAATGAGCTAAACAGTGAAGGTCTAAATGACAGATTAACATGTAAACAACAGTTGGATTATTCCAACTGTAATATTTGTTCATCATCTAAAGATATTCCATTATTATAGGAGTGTGTCAACCTTTTGTCATATTTAAAGATTTTCAAAAATAAAACTGGTTTTAGCAGGAAAGAGGAAAACATTTATTAATGTCCGATCAATCAATCAATGATCAGGTTTCTTTTGATTCAGATTCATGGCCTGAAGCTCAAACACTGGAACGCATCCAAACTGAAAACTATTAATTATTTAGCTACAGCAGTGCTTCTTCAGCTGACTTTGGTCATTTTCATTTCTCTGCTGAAGTAAAACTGCATTTACATTTTTTATATTATAGTTTTTAAAGAGAAAATTGCAATCAGCAGATCAGAGTTTAGAGAAAACAGTAAATCATCAAATAAAAGCCTGATCAGTGGAAACAAAGAAGGAATGTGAAGGAGAAATCGGGCAGTTTTATTCCTGCTGGCTCATGTTTTGCCCAAACTTTAGATTCAGTCTCTGCTGTCGGCTCAAAGGCAGGAAGGAGTTTTAAAGGATTGTAAAGTTACAGCAGTTTAAAGCCTCAGTGGATCAGGGATCAAATCTTCTCCTTCCCTGCAGAGTTTTGCCACATTATCAAATCAAAGAAATGTGAATCACAAACAGCCGTGGAAGACGAGGCCAACCTGCGAATCGGCTGATTGGTTGGGGGGAGGAGTGGGCGGGGAATCAGGGAAAACAAAGGTCACGACCTGTGGAGTCATCAATGACTCACTGGATGGTTTGAGAGATAATCAGAGAGAGAACGGAGGAGCGGGGCAGCAGAGAGGAGCTGAGTGTTTGAGGCACCGTGTGTGTGTGTTGGTGGGTGTGTTACAGCGTGTGTGTGTGTGTGACAGAGGGTGTGTGAGCGAGGCGGAACAGGCGTTAACATTGTGGAGGCGGAGGGATGAGAGCTGATGAGGAGCGGAGATAAGCTGGGAGTGGACTGCGTGGAGTCAGTAAACAAGATGGAGGGGATGGAGAGAAGGAAGAGATGAGAGAATGAAGAGAGGGATGAGAGAAAGAAGAGATGAGAGAATGAAGAGAAGGATGGAGAGAAAGAAGAGATGAGAGAATGAAGAGAGGGATGGAGAGAAGGAAGAGAAACAGAACAGAGGAACAGATGTGATCTAGAGACGGTGAAATTTGTCTTAAGTTGATTTATTTCCTGTTCTGGAGTGGATCACAGATCCCAGGTGAACCCATCAGAACCTGAAGGTCAAATCAGAACCTGAAGGTCGATTCTTTCTAACCAGGTTTATCGTCTCTAACTGAGCTGATACAGAGGAACACAGACAGACGAGGAGTGAGGAACCGTCATCAGTTTTCATGGTTACCAAGGTGACATTCTGTCTGGTTATATTTAAGACTTTAGACTGAAGTACTGAAGAAGAAAACTTGTTGGAGATGTTTGCCTACACAGAACGACAGGTACCTGCTGCTACTTCAGCTAAAGGACAGGAAGAGACCGGACCGGACCATCTGGACCGGACAGAACTACGGCCTCAGACTGGACCTACTTTGCTGGCATAACAGTTATTTTCCCCAATCTAACGAGCGTCTTCCCAGGAACCAAAGGTCTAGTTTCCATGGTTTTGAATTCGACAGGACGTTGTACGGTTAACTCATCACAGTGACGTTGCAGTTCTTACCGACGTCTGTTTAAGAACATTTTGGCTCATTTGTTCTTTTCAGGCAGAGGAGAACTTCCAGCCAATAAAATGAGAAACATGGCGGCTAGAAGCAGGAACTTCTGCGTCTCTAGTAACTTCAGGATGTAATTGTACCGTTTCCTCTTCCTCAAAACCTTTTGGCAAGAACATAACTTTTACCAAAGGCTAAAAGACCCAAGTAATGTGATTACACTTAAGGATCACAGAAGGTCAAAGTTCAAATCAACGTCCATTAAACTCCATGAACACTCCATGTCCTTCGTGTCTCTGCGTGGTTAAAGCTACAAACTCCAACTGGAGCCTTCAGGTCGTCAAACCAACATCGACCTGCACGTTTCTGTTATTTTATTTTAAATTTTTGTCATTTTCAAATCTGTGAAGTTTGCTGCTTAATTTAACTTTCCAAGCAGATTTAAGAAGAGTAAATCCAGAGTCAGAGTTAATATTCCTGCTGTAGGTCTGATCTAGTAAAGACGATCTGGAGAATGAAGGTCCTTTAACACGAATCCTCAGTCAAGTCCTACAGAGAGATTTACGCTCCTTTTACAAAGCCACATTTATCATCATGTATGTTAATAATCCCAGCCTATTGAGCCAGAAGAGAGAAAAAAGCATGTCTGCACCATAAAAGGCAGAAGCTATTGTAAAGATTTTCTGGGACAGCAGCAGGGATGGCACTCCTCAAAGTAAAAGCTTCGTCAATAAATCATTAGGAGACGGACAGACGGACGGACGGACCTCTGCCTGGCAGGCAGAGCTGGGAGTTGAGCAGGACTGGAAGAAGCAGTTTATCTTCATGTTTAAAGGAAACCTGAACCAGTCGGATCCGTCCTGATAAGAACCCGCTCAACCATGTCAGCCCCAAATTACAGCTTCTCCTCCGACAGGCAGCAATTACATGCAAATTAATCGGTTGATTTAGACGGCTTTAGAAGATAAATGACCTGAAGAGCTGGAGTCAGAACATCTACAGATGCCAATGCAGAGACACAGCGCTTCTCATTTCAGATCGGGTTCATTAATACGATCGTTTATCCACTTCTGTTCAGTCTGTAATCAGCTTCCAGGAACCAGTTTGACTCCAATGTGTCCACATTCAGGTGGAAAGAAGTGGACCAGTCCACTTTGGTCACTTAGTTTTTTCAAATAGTTAATGGTGAGAGATGTCAAATTCTGCTCAATGGAAAAAGCCTAAATAATAAAAACATTCTAGACAAACATCTAGACACATCTGTACCACCTCAGTCACAACTCAGCATAAGTTGACCTTCGATGACTATTGAGGTATCAAAATCTGAATTTGTGTGAAAACTGGTTAAAGTATTAATGCTAAATCAGAAATCATGAATGAGGTGAAAATGGCCTCCAGGAGTCATGATGTAAACACCGTACGATTATTCTGGATGGAGAAAACCTAAATGTAAAAACAAGGTCAAACTATAATGTTCAAACTGATATGTAGCAGGACGGAAGTCATCACAGAAGAAGAGCTGGTTCCCGGTGAGATCTCCAGCGCTCAGTGAGATGTGTGAAAATGTAAAGCGCCTGGAGTTTTACAGGCGCTGACTGAAATTTCAAGACAATTTTCAGTCTTGAAATTGTTTTCTCTAATTTAATTTTAAAACAACAAAAAAATCTAATTACCGGTATTAATTTTTTGTCGTCTTATTTTGAAATGCAAGAACCAAAGAACCAGACCGATTCAACACCGGGCCCCTGAACCTGGTCACTGCGCTTAAAGGCTTTTACCTTATTCTAGATTTTATGTTGTTTTATTTTATGGAATGCACAGAAAAATGTTAATTTATCTTTAAACTAAATGAAAGATGATGATCAGGTCAGTAGGAGATGGAGACCTAACATGGCGGATGTTGATGGGAACCATTGAAACCCAACATGGCGGATGTTGATGTGATGGTGAAATGGTTCTGTGGGTTCTGGATGAAAACACGGTTCTAATGAGGTAAAGCAAACGGTACCTGGCGTGCTGTTCGTCTCTTAGTCCTCCTGAAAATGTGAGACTTAAACAAAAACAAGAATTCAGTTAAAAAGCTGCTTTAATTTGACTTCTGCAGTTTAACGGTAGCTGACTAACTTATAAACTGGGTATTTTTCATCTAATGCAGTAAAAACTAATAAGTGAAGACAAAAGATGAAAACATGAGCAGAAACTTTTTGAAGAGCCTGTTGGGCAGACCAAAACTTTGACTGGTCCAGAAGTGAAGGTTACAGTGCTGTTGGGTAAACACTGGAGCCTCAAGAGGAGACTGCTAACACTGTAGCAGTCAGTGTTACAGTAGCTCTGCAGAAGCTTCTGACTGAAGTAGTTCAGGTGTCTCTAGTTTTTGTACTTAATTTAAATAATTTTACCACCTGGTCAGCCTTATTCTGCTCTCAATCTTACTTTTTAAATGACTCTAAACACATTTGGTTGTTTTATCACCTTAGAGTTACTGCTGTAACATTTCTAAAACGATAGTTTACTTCAGCGGCACGACTGTTGAAAATATAAATAAAATATTAAAAAAAATACTACAGTGAAGTCTGTTCTGGTCATATCTGTTCCTGGACTCAAATATTCATACAGAATATTTATTAAAGCTCTTGTTACTTTAGTTTCTGCAAAGGACAAAGAAGAAGCTTTTTTCCTGCATTTGTCATCTCTAGGGACCAATTCAATTTTAATATTCAAATGAACTTGAGCTATTATTATTGAACAGAGATTAGTTTTTCATTTCAGATACTATCTTCATATTCCCAGCTAGCTGCTCTGGTTTGCCAAGCAGTAAATTGGATTCTTCTGATGGTTTTTATGTTAATCTACAGTTTTAAGTTTCCTTTAAAATACACTGAATAACTGGACGTTTTAATTAGCTGAGTGGCTCCAAACAATGGAGAACAGCAGCTTAATGTGACGCTGTGGGTTTAAAATAAAACATTCAGACAGTTAAACTCTCCTGAAGCTCAGCCTAGAGTCCAGATTCAGAAAATCTGAACCAAGGAGGAAAACTTCACCTGAACTCGTTGTTTAGTTTTAAATCCCTGGGATCCGACACAAACTTCCATCTTCATCTACAGGAGCAGCACAGAAACCCAGTGGTGATACATCCACAGCAGGATGAGGTGGGAGGTCATGTGGGGTCACCGAGGCGACCCATGTGTCACCCCGCTCCACTGAGGGCGGGTCTGACTCACTCCCAGTTAAAAATGGGAGCTGGGACGTCTCACCGTCTCCTCACCTCCCTGCTGCCAAACAACAAACCCTCTGCAGCAGGAGCTGAGAAAAAACCTTTTAAATGCTTTTTCCTTATGAGTCAGAGGGAGACCTCGACATGTCCCGGGGTTTGATCACCTACAGATTACAGCAGAAATCATTATGAATAATATCTGATTTGAATGGTGGGACAGTAAAATTCCTCCATAACTGGAGTTTTCATAAAATATTTTATGTTTCTGACTGGTTGTGGTCTGCATGCACATGGTAACAAACTGCTTTATGTTTCCAAAAGACAACCAGCAACATTCTGGCTCTTTAATCCAACATTATTATAGGAACAGAAAGACGCTGGTGACCTTCTAAAGCTGGCTGAGAAAACATTAAGGAGGAGCCGATCTGGGCCTCGGAGGAGCCATCATTCACGAGAAGTGTTTAGCTCTGAGAAGACGGCCTGCTGTCAGCAGGACAGACGGACCTCCAAGTTTCCATGGTGACCCCAGCAGACGAAAAGGAAAGCAACACTTCCTTCACCTGAGCAGGGATCAGACACTCAGCTGCTGTCATCTGGACAGATGAACAGATCCGTCTTTTCAAGCTTCTTCCTTCGTTCTACAGACAGGTTTTCCTAAAGTTCAGACTCTTCACTGAGAGCGCCCGGACGGCGTGAACCAGTGGAGAGGACCAAGACATTTTAAGGTCTTAATTTAAATACAAGAATTTAAGACATAAGGACGTGTGGACGCTCTCTAAAACAAAATTATTTTTTCAGAGTTTTTCTGCTTTAGTAGGAAGGAACGCTACAAACAGCAAACTGTTTGTTTAGAGCAGCAGCAGGTTTCCATCAGGTCTGCTGCTGTTCCTTTAGCTCCTGCTGGAGCCCCGAGAGGCCTCTTAGTTAGAATCATGTTTTATAGTTTTACTAAGTGACAGTTGGACTGTACTCCTCCTGCTTTCTCTCAGGTAAATCTCCAGGTGAGTTCAGTCTGAATCCTCCTACCTTCTCCATCTCGCCGCTCTTCCTCTTGCGTCCAGTCCGGCTGATCTTGACGGTGACGGCGCTGTCGTCGCCCTGCCGCCGCAGCGCCAGGCGGTTGGGCTGCAGCGGGCTGAACGAGATCTCCAACTCCGGCCGGGGGAAGCGGCTCGTCCGGCCCGTTTCCGTGGAAACCTCGGAGGACTCCAGCACCGAGGGGAAGCCGGACGAACCCTGGGGGAACAGCAACATTGAACTCAGCTCCAGCACCAAAGAGACCCTGACACTTTGACTAGGCCCTTCTCCTCCTCTCCTACACCCAGTTCACACTACACGATTCTTTGCCCCAATTTTCCCCTTTCGACAATTTTAGAATGTCCAACGTTCAAATACTGGCGCTTGCAATAATTGTAACCGATCATCCTGCAGTGTGCTTTTGTGTTACGACTGATCGGGTCCAGACGGTAGAACGACGGGACCGCTCCCATCTAAAATCTGTCATACTCAACATGTTGGATTGTCTTGGCCAGTTTATCACTGTAGCCTGAAGGGTTTTCCTTGACTGAGAGCGAAAAGGCAGCCTGTTGAATGTGACAGGTAGCCAATCAGAAAACGCAATGACACAAGTAGGGAGGAGAATCCCAAACAGCTGACCTGGCGCAACCGAACACATGAATGTATATTCACCATTTCATAGCCACAGAAATGACAAGGAATTTGACAGATATTGCTGGTTTTTACAGGATATTCTGTCTGGAGTCTGAATGTCGGTGAGAGGAATCGGTCCATGTGGTGTGTTGCTCTTGCCGTGTGGCTGGACACATGATCAAACCCGATTGAACCCGTCATACCAAAGATATTTTTGTCGGCTAGTGTGTGGTCTGTCAGGTTTTGAAAATCGTGCAGTGTGAAGTGGACTTACCCGACTGCTGGCAGACGATCTTGTCTCCCTCCTCTCTGGCTGCAGCGGTTCAGCCTTTGCTTTCTTAGCCAGAGCAGAACTGTCACTCTGTGGAGGGAAAAAAACACATCATTTCACATTAATCACCTAAATTCAATACGATATGTTATATGTAAAACATCTGGACTTAATGTAAGGATTAAAAAATGTGATTCAACCCAACTTTCTAAGGAAACATCCAGGTAAAAAGAAAAAAAACAGATCTGAAGTTTTTTCTTCCAGGAAAACGTGGATGACACTCTGAACGTTTTTGCTGCGTTTCATCCGTCTCCAGAAATAGTCAGTAATATTTGAAAATTTTTCACATCTGCATTTAAAGTGTGGGGAAAATCTGAGATACTGAAGAGGCTCTACATATTTACAGGTTATAAACTATATGAGTGTTTCTGCAGCAGTTTAAATGCTTTAGTATTTGAAACTGGTTCATCTTTTTTCCTGTGCAATGTCAGAACTCTCCTGCTTGTCAGATAAACTGAGCGAAGACGGTTCTGACCTGCTCTGCTGTGTTTTTCTGGAGGTTTTCCTTCAGCCGCTCGATCTCTGCTTCCTTCTCCACTAGAGCTGCCTGCAGCTCTGCCACTCTGAGAGAACGACGGCCACCATTAGCCTGCAACACACACACACATTAGAGCCACTGAACTACAGGAGCCTCTCCAGGCCCCATTAAACTCCTGAGGCAAAGTGAAAGGAAATCCACTAAATAAACGACTAAAATGTTGGAATTATTCCCAAAGCTGTAGCTCAACTGTCATCTCGTTGTCAGGACAGAAATATTGTCCTAATTAGACACATGTTCCACAATACGAAAAAACTAGTCGACTAACAGTTTATCATCAGAAAGTCCAAACCCAGAGTCCAGCCTTCAGATGGTCCAAAACACGCCAGCTGTCTGCTCCGTCCAGAACAGAATCCATCTGATTGTTCTGGTTAGCTCGTTGCTAGTTATTAGCTGTGGAGCCCCAGGTGTGTGTAACACACACCACATCAGTCGAGTCTCAGTTTAATTGTCCAGCCAGCTGTGGCGCCATCACCAAGGTGAACTGGTCCTGCTGACACTTCCTGCTCTGGTTGGAGCGGTTTGGCTGATGAATCTCTCAACTTGATGAAAACTTGATTTAAAAGTTGCCATATTCAGCTCTGAGTCGCTATTCATCAACTCAATAACAGCATCCACAGAAAGTTTGTTTATAAAACCATTTGTTGTTCTGAAATGTGACTGTTGTTTAGTTTTGATAAATATTTTAAGTGTTCTTAATAATTTGGCTCTGTTCACTCATTGATCCGTTTTTGTTTTGTCTTTAAATTATAACGTTTGTAGCATTGTTATCATGTCACCATGGCAACAAAGCTAATTTTTAGCCTTATGCTAGCAATTTTTGTTAACATTGTTCAAATATTTCAAAATGTATTAGTTTTTATCTTTATATTTTCCCATTAAGATGCTGCTTCCCTCTCCTCGGTCATAAACATCCCAGGCCAATAATTTAGTCCTAACGTAATTATTTTTATTTAGTGTTAAACGTTACGCTGGTTATTCTACATAGAGAACTGTGGACGGAAAAAGTCCAATGAGAAAAATTCATGATTTTTAACGATTAAGTTATTTAAGCTCAGCTATAATCCTAAGATCTTCATTTTCCTTCATTCTGCTTCCAGTCAGACAGACGGAGAGCAGAGGTAGAAATATGGAACCTTTCAGATCAGATTTCTGATTTACTTCTTCTTTCACCAAACCCTGATCATTTTTGATCATTAATAACATCTGATGGGACAGATTTATCACTAAACAGACATTCAGTCGGTCAGGTGTGAGGAGGGAGGTGTGGCGCTGCACTGACCCCAGCTGGTGATGCTGCGCTCTGCTGCTGCAGCTCCTTGATGAGCTTGTCTTTGTCCGCCTGGCTGGCCAGCAGCTTCTGCAGCTGTACCTCCAGAGCGGCGACCAGCGTGTCCCGCTCCGCCCTCCAGCTCTCCATGGCTGCCTCCTTCTCCTCCAGCCTGGACTCCTGGGAGCAGACGGAGACGTGTTGGAAAAACATCTGGAGCTGCAGATGAGTCACAGTCCGGCTCTTACCAGGAGGCTCTGCTGGCGACAGTAGCGCTCTCGGTCTTCAGCAAACTTCCTCATCTCTTGGTTCCTCTTGTCCTCTGCCTCTTTGGCCTGGCCAATCAGAGACAGCTTCTCCTCCTGCCACTTCCTGCGTTCAGCCTGCTGTTTCTCTGTCAACACCTGCAGGAGAAGCAGACGTCCATCTGTCCACATGTCCAACGTTTCTCATCCAGACAGACTCCAGCTCTGCAGCTTCTACCTTTAAGCTCTGCTGGGCTCGGGAAGCTTCGTCTCTGGCCAGCCCGAGATCGTCTGAAGGTCGGCCGGACCCTCTGTTCTGCTCCAGCAGCTTCCCCTTCAGCTTCTCCACCTCTGAAACAGAACACAACCAACGTTGTTACATCATTCTGTCAGTAAAATCACCAGTTTGTGTCGACAGATCTGAAGTTTTTGGTGTTGAATGATGGAGTGAAGGTGTTGACTGGTTTTTATCCAGGTGTTGGCGTCTCACCTGCAGAGAGCTCCTGCATCAGACGCATCTTGTCGTCCAGGACCTGCTCCATCTGCTGCTGCGTCTCCTCCTGCTCCGTCAGCGCCAGCCGCATGTCCTCCATCACCTGCTGCTTGGCCTGCAGCTCTGCAGAGGAGCAGATAGGAACATGGCTGACCTCAACCGTTTCGCAAAAGCAACAACCTGAGGGAGGACTCAGCTGGACTGTGGCCCTGAATGTTTTCACATTTATTTCATGCTTCCTTGAATAAGTACAGGTTAGGGCTGTAAACGTGTTACATGTTTTGTATAAGATCATTCTCCGATGATGAGATTTCACCTCCTCTGTTCTGCATGTTTCTTCCAGAATGAGTCGCTTTAGTGTTCTGTCACTTTTATGCAAATAAGCTGCTGCTGGCCACGCCCCCAATCTCAATATTTACGTTTTAAACATATTAAAATGGCTGAAACAGAAGCTTGACAGAAACACCTGCAGACAGTGACACTGTTGTTAAAAGTGATTTTTTGTTTCAAAATCCCTGATTTTGTGGAGCTACTTAATTTATAGCTTATAATTTTGCAACATTTCTTCTTCAAACTTCTTCCAAAATCTACATATAGAAGAAAGAAATTATGAAATGATGATCATTATCATGAAAATTTTGCAATAAACTCAGAATTATGGATCAGCAAACATCAAAACGACTAAAGTGGGGAAATATTTTAGCAGCCTGATGGAGACTAATCCATCCCAGACTAAGGAGGATCAGGGAGCGGTTCTCTACCTTTACAGGCCTCCTGGTAGAGCTGGGCAGCCTTAGAGTCCTGTTGCTCCTGGAAGAACAGAAACATGAGGAGCTGTTAGGATCCAGCAGACCGGGAGGAATCAGACACAGCCAGAAACATCAGGGTTGTTTTACGGCTCTGAGCTGCTGGATGGTTCTGTCTCTGCTGCTCAGGTCCGACTGCAGCTGCTTCTTGGTTTTTTCCGAGTCAGAAAGCTTCTGCTTCAGGGCCGTCTCCTCTGCTCTCATGGCCGACACCTGAAACCAAGACCAGTTTCTGCAGGTTTCACCAACTCACATTTCAGACTTTTTAAGACTTTTATGAATTCTCTCAACTCCATGCTCTACTCACAACTTTGTTGAAATAAAATTCTTCAGTAGGTCAGAATGTTGCCATACCACTGTGTTTAAAATCCACTAAACCTGAAACGTCAGTTTGTGTCGCACCAAATGCTGCTCTTAAACCGATGCTAACAGCAGCAACGCAGACCGTTTCTGAGCCAAAGCATTAGCACTGAATGCACGCAGAATCAAATGGGTAGGCAACAGAAGTGAGCGAATGTTGAAGACTAACTTCATCCAGCAGGCTAAAAATTTGCACTCACCCATGAGACAGAAAAAAAACCAGCTAGCAAAGGTGCAGCAGGTAGTTAGCAGTAGCCTGAACCGCATTCAATACGAGATTAAACTGCGACAAAATATAAAACCTGTGATTAAAGTATTTAAACCTGACTTACATTGTTTGTGTGTATTTAAGACGTTTTATGTATTTTAGATCTATGAATTTAAGACTTTTTAAAAATGCACAGACACCCTGAAAACATACAATGTGCTCCAGATTAAGATATTCTAATTTACAGAGGTTTAGTCAGCCTCGTTTAAAACCCGGCTGGATGTGTGGATGTGTTGACCCAGTATCCTCCAGTGTTCTGATACTGACCTCCTTCTGGACCTGCTGGACCTGCTTCCTGTAGTCAGCCAGCTTCTCTCTGAGGTCGGACGAGTCATCCTCCTTCCTCTGAAGCTCCAGACGGAGGCTCTTCACCTGCTGCGCCTCCTCTTGAGCCTCCAGCTTCAGCCTGGACAGAGACACAGGAAGGAGGAGAGATCAGGAAGGAGGTTCAGGAAGAGATGAAGAAGCGGCTTCATCTTCGTCGTTACCTGCTGATCTCCCCGGCTTTCTTCTCCAGCTCGGCATCCTTCTCAGCTAAGGCCTCATGAGCCACAGCCAGCAGCTCCTGCCGCCGCTCCACCTCCTTCCTCCTCACTTCCTGGGCAGCAAGGTTCTTCTCCTCCTCCCGTCGCTCTGTTTCCTGCAGCTTCTCCTGCAAGGTCGCCACCTGTTGCTCAACTTCCTGCAGTTTCCTTTGCAGAGTTACGGCCAGTTGTTGTGACTCCTGCAGATTCTCCTGCAAGGTTGCAATCTTTCGTTCTGCCTCCTGCAGGGTTGCGACCTTTTGCTCTGACTGATGCAGGGTCTCCTGCAGGTTCACAACCTTTTGCTCTGACTGATGCAGGTTCTCCTGCAGGGTCGCGACCTTTTGCTCTGCTTCCTGCAGGGTCACAACCTTTTGCTCTGACTGATGCAGATTCTTCAGCAGGGTCGCAACCTTTTGCTCTGACTGATGCAGGGTCTCCTGCAGGGTCACGACCTTTTGCTCTGACTGATGCAGGTTCTCCTGCAGGGTCGCGACCTTTTGCTCTGCTTCCTGCAGGGTCGCAACCTTTTGCTCTGACTGATGCAGGTTCTCCTGCAGGGTCGCGACCTTTTGCTCTGCTTCCTGCAGGGTCGCAACCTTTTGCTCTGACTGATGCAGATTCTTCAGCAGGGTCGCAACCTTTTGCTCTGACTGATGCAGGTTCTCCTGCAGGGTCGCGACCTTTTGCTCTGCTTCCTGCAGGGTCGCAACCTTTTGCTCTGACTGATGCAGGTTCTCCTGCAGGGCTGCGACCTTTCGCTCTGCTTCCTGCAGCTCCTCCAGCAGCTCTGCTTCCCTCTCAGCAGATCTTCTCTCCATCTCAGCCAGCTTCTCCTCCAGCTGCCGGTCCTTCTCTCGTCTCATCTGCTCCATCTCAGAGGAAGCCTCTTCCTTCAGGGACGTGATCTCCTTCCGGAGGTCAGAGTTCACCCTGTGCAGGTCTTCAGCGCTGGTTGAGGCGGTGTTGCTGTGGAGCTCAGCTTCTCTCAGGTCGTCTCTCAGTTTCTCTGCAGCTTCCTGCTGCAGTCTGAGCTTCAGATGCAGCTGCTCTGCTTCCTGATTGGACGCTTCCCGTTGGGATTCCAGCTGGACTCGCAGTTCTTCCTGCTCCTCAAGCTTCCTCTGCAGCTCTCTGACCTGCTGCTCTATTGCGGCCTCTCTTTGTTTCCTCTCCTCATCCAGCTGCTGGATGAGTTTCTGCTTCGTCTCGCTCCTCTTCTTCTCCTCCTCCAGCCTCTTGCTGAGCTCAGAGACTTCCTTCCACAGCTGGATGTCGACGCCGTCAGAGTAAGAGAAAACAGGCGTGTGCAGCTGCTTTAGCTGCTGCAGCTCCTCTGTGAGGACGTGGATCTGGTAGGACTGATCCTGGATCTTCTCCTCCAGCTCCTCCACAGCAGGCTGCAGGTGGACTGCAGTCTGCACCTCCACCTGCTCCGCCACTCGGGGCTCCTGCTGCTGCCGCCGGCTCTCCTCCAGAGCAGACTGCACCTCCTCCCTGGCTCTGCGCTCCTCCTGGAGGGAGGCCAGCGCCTCCTCCTTCCCCAGAGTCTGGTACTCCAGCGCAGCCATCAGCTCCTCTCTCTTCGTCTGCTCCTTCTGAAGCGCAGTCAGAGCTTCCTGAAAAGAGAAGAATTCATCATTTCTGAAGAAATTTAAATGAAAACACTGATGCTGCTGGTCACACAGTGCCGCCATCACATGAAAAAGAGACTGAAGTTCTTCATAGAGACGCATCAGCAGAATGCACTAAACTTCTGCAGGTGGGATCGTCATGGAAACCTGTTGTTGATCTATAAACTCTGTAAAGATGCAGGAGCGTAAAATAATGTGTTCTGGGTTCTTTCTGATAGATTGTGGAGATTTTCGTGGAGTCTTAAGACAAAACTGAATTGTTGCCAAGTGGAACAACTAAGTTCTGGTGTTCCTCAGGAATGTGTGATTGGTCCTCTTGGATTTTTTTTTAAACTGTGACACATTCCTGCTAAAAACCCTGAGGTTTAAGCATCACAACTGTGCATTTGGCTGAGAGAGCAGTTAGCTCTGATAGCTAGCCCAGCACAAGACAACAGGCCTGATGGGAGAAGATGACAAAGATGCTGTTGCTAAATCATTCTGCTGCTTGTGGGCTCAATGTTGACGCTCAAGACGTAACCGACAAAATCCGGTTAAAGGATTTTCAAAATAAAAGATTCTCCAGACTCAATACGTAAAACGGAAGTATTTAATTATTTCTTGCACGGCCGGGTACCGGTCCGCGGACCGGGGGTTAGGGACTGCCTTACTACAGAACAGCAGTGTCCCTCTATTCTCCATAACAGGGGGAAGTATCAAAAAATATCAGAAAATTACTTTCAAATATTTTTTGAAATAGCACCAAAGTTCAGTCTTCCTCTCAGGTGTTTCTTACCTGGAGCTGATCTTTATCTTTGCCTCGATCAGAGCTGTTCTGTGAGCCCAGTTCTGTCTTCTTCTTCAGGTCCTCCAGCTGCTGCTCCAACTGGGCCACCTGCACTGACTTTTCCTGGAGCTGAAGAAGAAGCCATTTCTTTTCTTCTGCTTCATCAGCTTCACAGGAAAAGAAAAAAGCAGAGAAAACAGTATTGATTTACAGTCACTGCTGGACCGTTTCCTCCTGATGCCTTCAGGTATCATTGGTACCTCTGTGCTCGTGGTTCTGATCGTCTTCAGGTTTCTTTTCAGTCGGTCCGGATCCGAGGCTGAAGTGAGATGCACCTGGCAGCTCAGAGGCCTGACAGCTCAGAAATCTGTCCTGAAAGGAAAAACACATGAAAAATATTAGAGATCTAGCCACAGGTCCAGTCAGTGTACATCCCATGGTCAGAAGGCATTACCATGGTGACCGAGTCCGAGCTGCAGCCAGCTGAGGACAAGTTCTTGACCAGGTTCTTGAAGATCTCCAGCCTCCTTTCACCTCGCTCCTCCAGGATCTCCCTCTCCCTGACCAGGCGCTCACTGACACACACACACACACAGACACCAGTTAGTCGTTCTGGTTCTAAACCAGTTCGAAGAAGAGGAGGGAAGCAGCGTCTCACTCGTAGTCCTTCTGCATGTCGGAGAACAGCTCTGAGAACTCGCGACTGATCTCCTCTCTGACCCGGGCCTCCAGCAGCAGGTTCTCCGAGCGCTCCATCTTCAGCTGGACCTGCAGTTGCCTCAACAGCGCCACCTGCTGCTGCAGGAACAGCAAGGAGAGAGACGACACTGTAACAGCAGCAGGATTTGTTTCTACAAACCCAGTCAGTTTGGTTCTGAGGTTTATCAGCTGTCCCGAATCGCCTCACATTTTGACCAAAATTAAAACTCAGCTGAAGCGATAAGCAACGACCTCCAGTTGGGCTGGGAGAGATGGACGCAGAATTTTATCACAATGTTTTGTGGTAGTATTGTGATAACAATAAAAATGGCCATAAGAGCTATTTATTACCTTTTTTTATGGCTGTGAACGCTAAAAAACGATACAATAAATGCCCACCCTACCTCATGCATCCCTTTGTTGATGACTTCCTCTTCTTCTCCTCCGTTGGTCGTCTGATCCATAGTGTCCTCCATGACACTGTCTTCTTCTTCCTCCTCCTCCTCCTCCTCATCCTCCAGAACGTCCTCCAGACTGGTCTCCCAGCCGGCGCTCCTCCTCCCTGAGGCTCTGAAGGAGGAGGAGTCACTGCAGGACGCGACGGCAGGGAGCGGCCTGGAGATCAGGACGACCACCTGGAACCACGGGAACAACAAACCTCAATCAGTAACACCTAATGTGGCTTAGGGGACATTCATATATATTCCTTTATTTAATAGGGTAAACCCAGTTAAGATCTAGATCTCATTTTCAAGAGGGACCTGAGCAAAAAATTGCAATACATAGCAACCTGGTTACAAGATAAAAACAATTAATACATATGCACAAGTATAAAACAATAAAAACTATTTAAAAACAATGACACTGTTTCATAGAATCTTGTTGTCTATCTTTAAGAACTGCTCGAAATAAGTCCAGTGAAATCATTTCCGACATCTTAAGTTCAGACTGCAACTGATTCCACGCTGTGGGGGCAAAACACTGAATGCCCGCTTGGCAGGCCTTCATGGCAGCAGTCTGTAACCTGCAGCTCTGGAGAAGTTATGGCTCTGGAAAATCTGGCTCAAAAAAGTGCAGAACCAACTAATTTTTAATTAAAGAAAAATATTAATATAATAAGTGCAGAATTCAATAGTTGTTTTTTTTTTGAGTTTTTGTAAAGAATAAATGTGGCTTTGAATTTCCACCACAGAATGACAGAAGTTTGGTATGTAAAGGTTTAGGATATAATACGGCTGTGATCTGGTTAAAGATCTGTAAGGACACCAGCTGCATTCAGTTATGTATTATGTATAAACTGAAAAGTTACCGGGTTTATCAACTCCAGTAGCAATTTCGCTCCAGCTCCTCCCCTTGTCTTTTCTATATTCTTTGCAAATGTTGAATAAATATTAATGTTGTTTCCACATATCATCTCCAATGTCCGCTGGACTTCGGGTTGTGCAGTGTCAGCTGTTTGGGATTCCCCTGCGCGCCACCCGGGAGAAAGCACGGAGGGGAATCCGCGCTTTCCTCTCGGAAGGCATGGAGGGGAATCCACGCTTTCTGATTGGCTGTCTGTCACATTCAGCATGCTGCGTTCTTGCTCCCAGTCGGGGGAAACCCCTGATTTAGATCGGAGCGGCCACGACGTTCTACCATAACACACCACACACTACATAATGATCGGTTACGAAATCGCAAGCGACAATCTTAGAGAACGGCCAACGTTCTAAGACAATCATAAGGGGAAAATCGGGGCAAAAAATCATGTAGTGTGAACTATTGCATCAGGTAGTCGATGTGCCCATCTTTTCTATTTAAATCTAATTATTACTGAAGGGCAACATAATATACAGACTTTATAATCTGCACTCTTGGTTGAATGCAGTATTTATTTCCACTTTGGCTTTATGTTGTTTAGTTTTTATTCAAGTACATTTTTTGTTAATGGAGACTGAGAATCCATTTTATTTTTGTTTTGGTTGTTTTGTTTATTTTGTTAATCAGTTCCAGTGTTAAATATTCTTTTGAAAATAAAGTGTATCTATTTTTGGCAGGAAATCGCATGCATTATTACGTCATTTCCATTATCCATCCATCCATCCATCCATCTTCTTCCGCTTATCCGAGGTCGGGTCGCGGGGGTAGCAGCTTCAGAAGGGAGGCCCAGACTTCCCTCTCCCCAGCCACTTCTTCCAGCTCCTCCGGGGGAATCCCGAGGCGTTCCCAGGCCAGCCGAGAGACATAGTCCCTCCAGCGTGTCCTGGGTCTTCCCCGGGGCCTCCTCCCGGTGGGACGTGCCCGGAACACCTCACCAGGGAGGCGTCCAGGAGGCATCCTGACCAGATGCCCAAGCCACCTCAACTGGCTCCTCTCGATGTGAAGGAGCAGCGGCTCTACTCTGAGTCCCTCCCGGATGACTGAGCTTCTCACCCTATCTCTAAGGGAGAGCCCAGCCACCCTACGGAGAAAACCCATTTCGGCCGCTTGTATCCGCGATCTCGTTCTTTCGGTCATGACCCAAAGCTCATGACCATAGATGAGGGTGGGAACGTAGATCGACCGGTAAATCGAGAGCTTCGCTTTTTGGCTCAGCTCTCTCTTCACCACGACGGACCGGTACAGCGCCCGCTTGACAGCAGACGCTGCGCCAATCCGCCTGTCGATCTCCCGCTCCCTTCTTCCCCCATTCGTGAACAAGATCCCGAGATACTTAAACTCCTCCACTTGGGGCAGGACACCCCCCCTGACCCGGAGAAGGCACTCTACCCTTTTCCGGCTCAAGACCATGGCCTCGGATTTGGAGGCACTGATCCCCATCCCGGCCGCTTCACACTCGGCTGCGAACCGATCCAGCGAGAGCTGCAGATCACGATCTGATGAAGCCAAAAGGACCACATCGTCTGCGAAAAGCAGAGATGAGATCCTGAGGCCACCAAATCGGATCCCCTCAACACCTTGGCTGCGCCTAGAAATTCTGTCCATGAAAGTGATGAACAGAATCGGTGACAAAGGGCAGCCCTGGCGGAGTCCAACTCTCACCGGAAACGAGCCCGACTTACTGCCGGCAATGCGGACCAGACTCTGACACCGGTCATACAGGGACCTGACAGCCCGTATCAAAGGGCCCGGTACCCCATACTCCCGGAGAACCCCCCACAGGGCTCCCCGAGGGACACGGTCGAACGCCTTCTCCAAGTCCACAAAACACATGTAGACTGGTTGGGCGAACTCCCATGCACCCTCCAGGACCCTGCTGAGGGTGTAGAGCTGGTCCAGTGTTCCACGACCAGGACGAAAACCACACTGCTCTTCCTGAATCCGAGGTTCGACTATCCGACGGACCCTCCTCTCCAGGACCCCTGAATAGACCTTGCCAGGGAGGCTTAAGAGTGTGACCCCTCTATAATTGGAGCACACCCTCCGGTCCCCCTCCGGTCATTTCCATTAGATCAGTGTAAAAAGGTCTTCAAACAATATTATCATTTATCTCAACAATTTTTGAGGCAGTTAATTGCTCGGCAAAATTTGTGATTGTGACAGGCCTAGTCACTGGTTGCCATGGTGATTCCTGACTGTTCTAGAGAGCAGGGGGAGCCCACAGCACCACTCCTCCTCAGTCAAAAACATTTAACCCTGCGGCGTGCCGTGGTGGCGTAGGACGTAGTGCGACCCGTATTCGGGTTCGACTCCCGGACCCGACGACATTTGCCGCATGTCTTGCCCCCTCTCCTTCCCTGTTTCCTGTCGGCCCACTATCATATAAGGGACACTAGAGCCCACAAAAAAGAACCCCTGGAGGGGTAAAAAAAACCCAAAATAAAAACATTTAACCCTGACGGCTCTGTAGGGACAGTGAGGACGACTGTACGGACCTTCTGGGCCACGGCGGAGAACTTGAGGACGTTGAGGGTCTCGTCGTACATGGAGGCGCACTGGTTGATGTTGACAATCATGCAGGCTCTGCCCCGGCCGCAGAAGAAGCCCTGCAGGTAGTGTGTGAGCTTGCTCTCCCTGAAGGGAATGTGCTGCAGCAGCCTGAAGGCAGGAGACGACAGACTGCTGGTGGAAACACGATTCAACCCAAACTTTAAGAAAAAAGAAGTGTGTTGAGTTTATATATTTCAAAATTTGTATCGCACACTCGTTTTGAAAGTTTCTCTTTCCCATTCTGGTATGACTCTGCCATCTTTGTTTCTGTATCAACTGGCTCAGTTTAAGACGACCAGCAGCGCCCTCTGCTGGATGGAGGAAATACTACAACACTGACAGAAGGTCTAAGCAGACATTATTATTATTATTAACTAATTTTAATCAAACATCGACAATCATAATTCGGCTAATTGCTTGCTTTCTTAATTTTTTTGTAAAACAAAATTAAATGACCCAAGATAAATGCAAAAACAATAGCTAGCTAGCTAGCTAGCAACAGTATATTAGCAGCTAGCTACCTGTAGCTGCCTGTGGGAGCCAAACTTCTGCCTGACAGTTCCACAAGAATATTAAAAAAAACACTACATATATGAGAATAAATGGACCTCCCACAATATATTTAAGGCCAAATAGTTCTTCTAGATGAATTTCAGACATTTTAAGGCTTTAACTCTTTTTCCTGTGAACAGGTCAGAACCAGCAGGGGGAACTGGACCTGGAGGCGACTCACTTGGCCTGCTGGTTGTAGCGTAGAGCTTTGATGCACTTCCCCAAGCTGAGCAGTGAGGCGTTGATGTTTCCTGCCTCCTTCAGGCGCTCTCCTTTGTTCTGAGTCTTGGCACATCGCTCGGAGCCAGCCAGGTCACACAGACACAACCTGCAGGGCAGAGCGGCCATGTTTAACCTGCACAAGCTGGAGCGGGTGAGCTTCCCCTCTACTCACTCGCTGATGGTGTGGACTCTGGGCGGGTCGCTGTCCTCTACGCTCAGAATCCGGATGGAGAAGATGCTGTGACTGGAAGCAGACAGTCGGCCGTTAGAGAACAGCAGGAAGCAGCTGGACGTGAGGAACAACGGTGGCGCTGCTCACCTCCTGCTGGAGAGTTGGTTGAGGCGGGTGGAGGAGAAGCTCTGGTTCCTCCGGCCCAGTTTCACCACTCTGAACGCCTCCTCAGCACTGCTCACCTGGACCCAGCGTAGATCTGAACACACAGCAGCCATCAGTCACTTCCTGTCTGACATCAGAAAACCTTCAGCTGCAGCTTTGCGCCCTGACCTTTCACGTAGGAGTTGCTGTTGGCGTCCTGTGCCAGCCGCAGAGCCGGCCTGCGCAGCGCCCCGCTCTGTGCCACCTCCAGGAGGTCGAGGATGTTCTCGTTGTAGATCTCACAGAAGGAGACCCAGACGGAGAACTTGGTGTTGGGTTTGACGTCCAGGATGATTCTGTCTTGGGCTGCAGTACTGGGCTGCGGCGCCGTGGAGCCTGCAGACAACAGACCTTCTAAAACCCTACAGACAGCTGCAGAGAAACACGCTGGCTTAAAGCTACATCTCCAAACATTCACAAAAAAATTATTTCTATGTCCTGACAGTAAAATATAAAACAGTTAATGTGATCAAATTAAATCTAATCTCCTCTGCCATCTGCAGAAATACATCGTTTGGTAAAAGACAACCAGTTAGAGCCAGGAGGAGGGTCTTAACGCTGTCAATCATTCTGGTGTATACACTGGCTCTGATTGGTTGTTTCTGACTGTAGAGGTGTTTTTCTGCAAATGGCACTAGGACCATTGGGAAGAGTTTGATTAACTCTTTCATATTATTCTGTCAGGACAAAGTGACAGTTTCAACATGTATGTAAAACACATTTTTATAAAAGTTGCCTACTGCAGCTTTAATCAATAAAATAATTAGAAAAGCTGCTGGTTGAAATAAACAGATATCAGACTCACCTTCAAACCAAGTCTTGCTGGTCGCGTTCTGCAGGCTGCTGCTGCTCTTCTCATTCTGAAGGAAACAGAAACAAACAGATTACATCCAGCATCAGGTGACCTCCAGAGGTCAACAGCTTTCCTAGCAACGCTGAGCAGAAAGTCAAGCTTTCTTCTTAAAACTGAACCTTACTGATCCTGATTCTGTTACCGTGGTAACTCGGTCTGAACTCCTGAGTATGAATTCAGTTTTAACAATATTCATTTGAATTTCTCTCAGAAATATCTGCCTAAAAATATAAAAATATTTTGAAGGAAATGTGTTGTTGATATGGTAACTGGGTCAGTTCAGATTATTTATTCAGTGGGAATTTACTACAAATGTTGCCTGAAGGAACTTAAAAAAAACCTAACTTAAAACAGAAATCTAACAAATTCAATCCAAGTCATATAAACACATTCAAATCTTGAGAGAGAAACTCTACTAATGTAGGCTTCCTGCAGAACTAATGCTTGTCATTAATAATGTAATGCAGATTAGAAATGTATGTTCAACCTCTCACTGTTAGATAATCAGGTTTATTCATCTGACTCAGTTCATATACAACCATAATAAAATCATTTCAGAGTCTAACTGAAAGCTTGCCTCCTGTAAACAGTTAGTTTTGCTTCAGTTGGGCCCAACACCCAACTGGGCCCGTCTGGGTCCTGCGGGGGTCGGGCCCGGAGCCGCTCACCTCTCTGAGTTGTTTGAGCAGGCTGTTCTTGAACAGCGCCTCGTCGGCCTGCTGCTGGCGGCTCAGAGCCAGGAACTCCCTGCAGCGGTGCGGCTTGACGCTCAGGCCCTGGAACACATTGTCACCGATGCTGCTGAAGATGAGGTGCAGCGCCCGGGGCAGGATTCCAGCTTCAGCTTCAGAGTCGGGACCTTCAGCAGCACAAACAGCAGCACAGTCAGCTCTGAGCGCTCCCTACAGGCAGCAGGCCTTCACACTGCGGGTTGCAGTACCGAGGAACGTGAAGGTCTTCCCAGAGTTGGTGATTCCATAGGTGAAAATCAGAGAGTTTTCTCCTTCCAGGACATTTTTGACCAGATCTTTGACGGTGCCTTCAAACAGCTCACTTTGTGTCGTTTCTGGGCCGTAAACCTTAAAAAGACAGAACCGTTAAATCAATCCTCAATTAGCAATAACACACTTAATCTGAGAAATATTCAGTAAAAGTACTAAAAGCTGATAAGTTTTTATTCATTTAAAAATTAACACAAATATATTGTTTACGCTGCAATGCATCCTGGGACTATGACGTATGCTAGGTGCTACAGCGTTAGCTCCATATAGCCAGAACACAAATTTTTGTGCAATAAGTAACGTTCAACACTTTCAGTTTGAACCAGAGCACATTGAAACAAACGACAATGCAGAAATGACAGGAGGAGATGAAGATGAGAAGGAGGAAGCTGGTGTTGGTTCTGCTACCGGCCCAGAAGGCGAGGGAATGCTGAAAAAAGCTGAAGTTTATCATTCAAAATGTTTACGTTAGCATCGGGATAAAAACACTTTCAAATATAATAGAATGGTTTGTTACAACGACTTAAAGATGCTTCATAATAAACATCTATTCGTCTTCCAATTTCTTAGCTCCTGCTAATGGAGTTAGCACTACCGCCTGCTAGTTGTGCTAGTTTTAGTTCCTGCTAGTGGCGTTAACTCTAACTCCTGCCAATGGTGCTAGCTCTCGCTAATGCAGTTAGCTCTAGTAATGATTAGCTACGGTGAATGGCAATAGATCTTGCTAATGTGTTAGCTGCTGGTAATGATGTTGGCTTTAGCTATTATAGTAAACAGTAGATAGGCCAATCACATTAGCTTGTTTCCATAGATAACTTGCGTATGACGGCAAATAAAAACTTTGAGGCGGCTTGTCTCCATCCAGACGTTTTGTGGCCCTCACAGCCTCCACCACCATTACGTTTTGTTTTGTTTGAATTCACTATGACCTAAATGCATCATCGGCCCAGAAGGCATTACACAGCTGAGAAAGTTGCAACTTAAACAAGTGGAAAATATAATAAAGATACTGTTACAACATAAAGATTATGGCTTTTTACGCATAACAATAACATATGTAGTGTAACTAATAACTAACTAATTGTGGATCCATTTAACAAGAATCAGATGGACTTCCTGTTTATGTCCCAGTCAAAGTCTCACCCTGGAGAACTGGAAGCGCTGGCCGGTCTGAGGAAGGGATTTATCACTGCTGAGCCGGGCCAAAAGGGACAGACTGGGAGGCTTCAGGAGAACCGTATCTGGGGTTTCCATGGCAACACAGTCCTGCAACAAAAGCAAAAATACGATCTGTGTGATCTGCTGCAGGTCGTCTTCCAGATTAATTTAACAATGTCTCCACAGTTAGAAGCATTTCTACCTGTGACTCTCCATTGCTTCTTTCTGCTGAGGTCAAGGGTCGGATTCTGAGGTAAACCTGCAGGTGTTCTTTATCCTCCATGCAGGAATGCTGCAGAACAAAACAAACAAGAAAACAGTTACAAACATAAAGCACTGTAGGTCAATGAAGGCAGATCCCAACAGGTGGAATTCAAGCTCGGTCTGACCGGTAGTTCTGGTGAGGGGATGAACTCTGCTGAGAGTTTATTTTTCCCATCTTCAGCGAGTCTTCGTAGGTCAGTCTGGTTCAGGCAGGAGTCAGTCATTTTTCTATAGAGACAGAAAAACAAAAACACTAATTATCTAAAGGCAGAAACTTATTGATGGCAATTAAATGAAAGGTTCATCGAACTGACAAATCAATATATGGTGCAAAGCCCACTGCCTCCATGGTGTTGAAAACTGACCAGAATTTCTTGTTTTCTTTTTCTCGAAGCTTTTCGGTAAACAGAGAGAAAATTCCTTCTATGTTTCAATGCTAGATAACAATGTCTGCGCTCAAAATATATCTAAAATACAACATCCTCTCAAACAATTGTTTTCATGTTTGTTATCTTTCAAAAATCTTTCCTAAATTTGTTTTTGTTTTTTTCCCCTGACGACATGAAACGGTGTCACCTGTCAACGGCTAACACGGCTAGCTGGACACGGCTAAAACTTTGCTAAAGTTCGGTAAATTTAAAGAAAAAACAACCCAGCTTTCATATTACAACTACGCCCAGAACTGAAAATGTACTCACATAGCAGCTTTACATTCATAGCATTTACACACAAGCAAAAATAATACGTTTTCTTCTTTTTAAATTGACATGCTAACTGTCGTCGAGCTAAATCACACTAAACAGTCGCGGTTCTGCGTTTGAAAGAGTCCAATCGGTGCCAAACAGAAGTTGCGCATGCGCTATAGCTGTGTGGCGTTCATGAACTATATTTGAGCTCGGAATGTGAAATTAATCACCGGAAAGCAACAGTCAGACAAGAAGACAGTAATTTTAAGCAGAGGTGTCAAAACTATTCACATTCTCTACATAAGTAGAGGTAGAGACACTTGTATGAGCAAATATTCTAGCAAAAGTAAAAGTAAAAACTTTTTAAACTTTACTAAAGTTAAAGTTAAAAAAGTTTTAAAATGTACTTAAGTACAAAAGGTAAAAAGTAATTTTCATTTTTAAGAATACAAAATGACTTTCGATAAGTCTAAAGTACTTAAAAAGTTCTAGTCATACAAAATACATTATTTTTTCTTTTGTTGACAAAATAAAGAAAAACAGAAAACCTAATCCAGATTATACAATTTCAGCCGATAAAGCTCTGTTGGAAGAAACCACAGAACCAAGCTGATTAAAGGCAGCCATTTTACATCAGTTAATACTGTCAGGTTTTCCTTTACCATCCTTGGACTAACACCAGAGCGCCACCTAGAGACCTCTCTCCAGATCGGTTAACGACTGTTTCTGGTTTTATTTCCCCCCTCCGTGTGCTGCCACCTCATCATGGTGGAGGGGTTTGAGGGTCCCAGAGATCCTAGGAGCAGTCAGACGCTTCATGCCAGGCTTTATTTGCCCCCCACCAGGCTTGTTTCTCCCCACAGCAGGCTATGTGTTTAGTGATATTAAATAAGGATCTTTTTCCACCAGTCACAGTAAAGACGGATTAAGCTACAGGTTTCTAGTTGAAGCATTGAACTGGCTGTGAGGGTTATGAACCAGATGTGCCGTCCCTTCAGCTGCCTTTTGACTTCACACGCTGTTATTTCTGAATTATGATGCCTGATCGTTCATCTGACCTTCTGTAACGTACATTTTTTTTGCCTAAACACACAGTTATTTTTTACCTTAAGTAGACTGAAAATATGTTGAGCTAGTACTGTTAGCTGCTAACTGCTCTACATGTCTGCTGAAGACAAACAAGAATAAAACACGTTCAAATCAAAGACAAGTTTATTACATATTTATATTTCAATCAATAAAAACCAACAGTTACAGACATCTTACAAAATCCATTTGTTTCAATAACTTTACATGCAAACTTCCTCTGAACCATCAGCAGCGTTCCAACTCTGTCTCTCTGTTTATCAGCGTCATAATTAGAGGTGGAGCCTGAATATCCTAACGGTCGCCTGATGGGAAAACTTTCTGAACAATCTATCAGTTTTTGTCCCTAACAGAAGGTTGGGAAGAAGCAGGACGGCCTTTACATTAACAGATCATCAGAATGAATAAAAACTAGAAGGAAAGGAGAGAGATTCTGTCCAACCTGGAGAGCAAACTTACTTTGTTCTGACTTATTTCCCTTAAACAGCACAAAAGCAGACGATTTGCTTCAGGTGCAGATCGATCAGCACAACAAGCCGCACACTGTTAGAGCTAAATCACGTCTGGCAATAAATAAACATCTCATTCATCCAGAAATGAATCACCTTCTGGTGCATCGTCACTGAACTCAACTCAGCTCAATATTAAATAAAGAAAAACTGAAGAAATTGTCTTCTGTCAGCTGGACACCGACCAGCAGCATCCAGCTGACTGAAGAGACAAAACTCTTCCTGCCTGGACTTCACATTGTTGGTGAACATTCCCTGATGGAGACCAAAGGTCTACTGAGCCAGCGGGTTGCCGGTTCAGATCCCTGAATCGTCTGTTTCCTGCAGACAGTCCAGGGCATCAGGGCTTCTCCTCGTTGAAGTTACACAGCAGGCTCTTGGCTCCGTTCTGCCATGAATACAGCGTCTCCATTGGAGTTTTTCCATCCTGCAGAGAAGGAGCAGACCAGACTGAGCTCTACTGGACCTGGACCCATG
Source organism: Xiphophorus couchianus (assembly GCF_001444195.1). Classification (NCBI taxonomy): domain Eukaryota; kingdom Metazoa; phylum Chordata; class Actinopteri; order Cyprinodontiformes; family Poeciliidae; genus Xiphophorus; species Xiphophorus couchianus. Next base: position 24,646,932 of record NC_040249.1, read on the forward strand.
CTGGAGTCCAGCCGCGCCGATGGGACTTACGCTGTTCTTGGTGATGAGGCTGGCGCCGTACATCATCAGCAGCTTGATCATCTTGAATCGGTTTATCCTCACAGCATCGTGCATTGGTGTGTCTCCGTCCTGCAGGCAGACACAAAAACAACCAGAAACATTAAATACACTGCAAAAACACAAAACCCTACCGAGTAGTTCTGGTCTACTTTCTGCTCAAAATAAGTTGCTACACTTGAAATAAGACAAAACTAACTTACAAGGAACTGCTCAGCAAGACATACAAGTTATTTTTAGTCAATAATTCCTTAATATTCATGGAAAAGTACAAGTTCCACTGCCAGATTCTTTCACTCACTTTGCATATTATAAGTGAAATAATCTGCCAGTGGAACTTGTAGTTTTTCACCAACATTCTGAAATTATTCACTTAAAACATTTTCTTGCTGAAAAGTTACTTGTAAGTTAGTTTTGTCTTATTTCAGGTGTACTAAGATAAAATACTTGGTAAGGTTTTTGCATTTTTGCGGTGTATTTGAGAAATCAGAGGCGACCTGAAGGTTTATGGATCTAACAATCAGATGAGTTGTTGAGTGTCTGAATGCTCACTCTGTCTCTGGCGTTGACGTCGGCTCCACAGTGGATCAGATGCTCGGCGCACTCGCAGTGTCCGGTCCTCACAGCGACGTGAAGAGGTGTGCTCTGCAGCTGAGCGCATCAGGAGGAGGAAACATAATTTCTACACATCTGCTCATGCAGTCCCATGTGTCGCCACCAGGGAGAGGCAAACTAACCTTGTCTCTGCTGGTGAACTTGGCTCCCTGGTGGAGAAGAAGCTGCAGGGCTGGCAGGCTGCCTCCCCTGCAGGCCCAATGGACGGCTGTGGCCTCCAGCTGCAACACAAACACACACACTGCACTGTCAGGCTGTGTGTGTAATGGGTGTGTGAAACAGAAGAAGAGAGAGTAGGACCTTGTCTTTCTGCTCTATGGCAGCGCCGGCCTCCAGAAGTTTTCTCATCACCTCCACATGTCCTTTGAAGGAAGCTTTGTGCAGAGCAGTTCTCTGAAACTGGAAAATAAAAAGCATTTTATTCATAAACTCCGTAAATTAGAGATGTTTCCATGGTTTTTAACAGTTTCTCTCTCACGTTATCGGCTGCGTTTGGGTTTCCTCCGTCGGCCAGGTACTTCTCCACCACAGGAAGTTTGTTCTCCATAACCGCCGTGAGGAACAGCTGCTCATCCACCGTTTCTGGCTGGAAAACACACAAAGCGCCACAGAGTATAAACTAAAGTGACGCTTTGCTGCTGTAACCAGTCCAGTCCGGAACCTTCCATCCTGCAGGACCAACTGGTCCAACTGGAACCTGTTCTGGTTCAGGTGAAAACAACCTGACGATGTCCTACCACTGTCTCTGGTTCCGGTTCAGTTTTCTTGAACACAGAAGACTTCCTCTCCTTCCTCCTCTTCCTCAGCTGCAGGATGTTGAACAGATCGTCCACCGTCTCCAGCTTCAGCCTCCCGCTTCTGTCCGTCTGACGGAGCAGAGACAAAGAAAAGTTTTTAAAATGCCACAAAACCCAGTGGAACTAAAAGCAGGTTTCAGAGAGTACCTTGAAGGTATTGAAAATGTTCCTTAGATTCATTCACAGCAGACTTGGGAAAACACCTTAACCTTTTTAGAAAGGATGGGTTGGAATGTGTGTTGCTACCTTTCATTTAAAAATATTATATAGTGTAAACTATTTTCTAAATCAATATTCAGCTGCAAATATCTTCTAAAGATGATGGGATTAGCTGTTGGCCTGGCAAATATTCCTCTAAGTAGGTAATTGATAAATCCAAGTTGTTGTGCACTTCAGTACCTCCAGGGGGCAGCACAGACAGGTAAAACTGCGCAGTAAGCCTGAAATCAAACGGAGTTTCAACTTTGTCCCAGTTTAAGTTCAAGGAAGAAATGAAGAGCAAAGAAGAAGCTGCTGCGCACAAAATGAACATATGGAAGTTGAGTAATATATTTAATATTGGCTTTCAATACCAGCAAAGTTTCTCTTCTAACATTTTAGCATGTGACATCAACATTTAAACTTTCTTCCTGGAAACTGGTTGAAAGATTTGAAATGTTAAAGATTTTTTTTAAACCTCCTTATAATAACTGAGATGTTTTTCTTTAGAACCAGGAATGTGACGGAAACAAGCGTTTAGTTTGTGAGTAAAAAAGCTTGGGTCTGGTTCTGGTTCTGGTTCTGGATCCAGCAGAGGAGACTCACGTTCAGAGCCACCACGCTGACCTCCTCCTCCGAAGCTCCGCCTTCCCCCGGCAGCTCCTGGAGCGACCGACGGTCATCCCGCTTCTCCTGGTTGACGGCCGCCTCGTACTCGCCCCCCTGGAAGTCTCTGGGCTCTTTGCCCTCTGACCTCTTACCGGTCACCTGGAGCGATGAGTCACAACGTTTAAGCACACAAACCTCATGGTGTCTAAAATACTGTCATTTTTAGTTCAAATATTTCTGCTAAATTACTGCAACTTCTACTAGTTTGTCCAAAAGTTCAATAAAATTATTTATTTTAGGGACTGAAGTAATAAAACAAAACCATCATTTATGGTGAAGATGCAAAAATACTGTAACTGATGTTAAATTTAAATATTTACATTTGAATAAATTAATTTACACGCCTCTAATCCAGCACACCATCATTCCCAGTTAACGGAGCAGAACCTACCAGTTCTTCCACACTCAGCAGTCCCATCCTGATGAAGCTGGGAGGTTCTGGGACAGATTTGGGTCCTCTGTGTCCCTCTGGTGTCCCTCTGTGTCCCTCTGTGTCCCTCTGTGTCCCTCTGCAGCCTGCGGCTCTTTTATATCAGGCAGGAAAAACGTTCGGTCGGAGTCGTGTTACCGTCCTCGTGCTGCTGCGTCGCGTCCGGCCCCCAGTCCTCCCAGTTTGGACATCAGTGTGTCAGCATGCAAAGATGGAGGACAGGACAGAGGTGTCACTCTGCTGACATGTCAAGGTGAAAACTCTTTTCATCTGAGAACCTGAAAATGTTTAAAAGAAAAACTTTTCATTTTATAGTTCTTATTTTGTTTTTATTTTATTTTATTAACTTGTAAATGTCAAATTTAATTTAAGTTTAAGTTATAAGAAAATATATTTATCTTATTGTATTACTTTAACTTTTGATTTAGGATTTTAGCTAATTTTGCACATGTACATTTTAATTTGGACTGTACTTTATTTTGTTAAATCCCTTACAGCTCGCTTTTTTGAGAAATTTGATTTTATTTTAATACACCATTTAAATTTTAATTGTTACAAGAAAAGTAACTTATACATTTCTTGTAAAAATGTTTTGTAAGAAATGTATATAATTTTCTATTAGTTGTAGTAGAAGTATTTCTTTTTCACCACATTATTATATTTTTGCTTGAAGTTGAGATTCAAGAGTAAATTATTATATTTTTATTCACTATTAAGCACAAATCCTGTGTAACTCTGGCGAGTCAAATTAAGTTTATTTGTATCGCACATTTCAGCAACTAGATAGTTCAGATTATTTTACATCATAAAAACAAGATACAGTCAGCAGTTATGAAACATGCAATAAACATTATTTTTTGTCAAATATTAAAATCAAAATAATTTTGTCAAGTCATCTTTATTGATTAATGTTCCAGTGATTATCAGCAAGTGGATTTCTATCCTTGTTTCCTGAAGCAAACTCAGAGTTTCAGCTGTTTATATCTAACTAGAATTAAATGTACATTAAAATTAATTTAATGTGGGAATTTTAATCAGAGTGTGCCCTCTTGTTTACTTTCCATCTCTGTTGGTACAGTATAATTCTGTCCATCACCTGTGATGTGAGTCACTATTAATAGAAATCCATTTTGTTGTATCCATGTAAAAAAAAATGATCTAAACAAAGTTATATGAATAAAAATGTGTATTTATGTGTGTATTAAAACAGAAGAAGAAGAACAGAAAACCGATTTTAAATGAGGAAAATTGGATCAGGAAATGCAAAACATTTGCTTCTAAACAAGCTGCTAATTAAAACTATGACAACATCACTTAATAAAATCTATAGCCTGAAAATGAAAGTCAAACTATCTTTTTAATGTGGTTGTAAACAGACGTGCAGCCATGTTTAGAGGAGGCTCATGTTTTTAAATCAAATGTGAAACAGAGCGATCCGTTTTCCCGTCATTAATCCCACCATGCTGAGCATGCAGGGAAAATGCAGTGATGTCACCGTGAGGAGGCAGGTCGATGATGCTGGAGGAATAAATAGCGTTTCTTCCAAACGTCTCCTGAGAGCCGGTGGCTCCTGGGTGTCATCAGGCCGTCCGTCAGCGGGACGGTCACCTTCCTGGCCAGCTGGTCAGTGTGGTCAAACTTCACGTTTCACATCAAACAGGAACGCATGAGGACCTGTGGCTGAGCTCATCGCTCACCAATCACAGCCCAGAGGCAGATCAATGTCAGGAATGATGGGAGGTCCAGTTACTGATGATCACTTAATGGTTTAAAACCAGTCAGTTAAAGATTGACCAGAGACACGACAAGCTAAGATTAAACCTCTGAATCGTGTTGATCGTCAAAAATGGGAAGATTTTATTAGGAAACTGTCACTGCTTATATGGATGGATTATATGGATTATAGAACCACTGGATCTGAAGGAACATTTAAATATGCTCCACTGACTCAGATTATATCAGGAATTATGATTAGCTACCATAACTACGCAGATGATGCACAGCTCTACATGACGATGTCACCAGGTGACTCTGAACCGCCCACCACTGACCCGAAGCTGGGAACAGATACATGTGTGGATGTGCCAAAACTTTCTGAACAGAAACAAGACTGAACTTATCTTTGGACCGAAAGAGGAAAGATGTAGAGCTATAGATCTAGAGTCAACACACAGCTGGAAACTAGAGATCAGGCTGACCTCTGACCTGAACCTTCAGAGCCACATTAAGACAGTCACAGAGTCGACCTTCTGTCACCTGAAGAACATCTCCAGGATCAGAGGACTAATGTCTCAGCATCAGAGAAACTCATCCATGAGTTTATCTTTAGTTGCATTGATTACTGCAACAGTATCTTCACGGGTCTGACTAAAAAACATCAGTCCTCCAGAATGCTGCTGATCGAGAAGCTGCTGCTGGCGTTCTGACTAAAACCAGTAAGATGGAGCAGATCACTCTCAGTCCTTCACTGAGAGAATAAGATACTGTTGGCATTTTATAAATCACTGAATATCTTAAAGATCTGCTGTTGTATCAACCTTCCAGACCCCTCAGGTTTGGTTCTGGTTCTGCTCTGCATCCAGAACCAGAACCAAACATGGAGAAGCAGCTTTCAGCTTCTATGCACCACCTATTATTGGTTATTGGTTTCACAATTATTGGAAGGTTTTTGAAATGACTCATTTTCCAGACACCAAAAAACATGAACTAAAAAACTGTCTGGGTATTTTGTTTTGTTTTATTAAAGAAGCAGTTCAGACCCAAATGGAAGCAGAAAACCCTGAATAAATGTGAGTTTTGCGTCATGCATCTCCTTTAGTGCAGTCTGATCTGAGCAGATCCTCTCCCTGCAAACAGCCATGAGAATCAACAACAAGTTATTTCTGTGTGAGATGAAGTGTGTGATGTTCTGCTGACAGCGCCACAGCTTCATCAGCTTTTATCACCATTTCAGATAAAGAAGACAAACCAGAAACCAGCTTCCTTCCTCATATCCTCCTGGGATGTCTGCCATCAGCCCAGAAGCGTCTTCACACATTGTCTGTTTGTCAGAGCTGCTCGGTCAGCTGCGTCCCGGTAGCCGGGTCAGGCGATAAACCCTGAGGGATGTATCATTGGATTCTGTAATTATAAATAGGCCCCTGCAGAATCGCTCCCTGGAAATAAATCTAGTTTACTCTATTATTAGCAGCATAAATCCTCCAATCACCCAGAATCCCCGTTTGGCAGAAGAGGAAGGAGCTCCACGCGGGATTGGATGGAGGGTCTCTGAGCTGTTTATGAGGGTGAAGATAATCCTTCATTAAGAGACACCGTCCGATCGTAACTCACAGCATCAAAAAGCCTCCATCACATGTCTGAAGGAGCTCTGACAGCGAGGAAGATTCACATCTTCACTTTACCTTCAACAGCTTCTGATTTAACACAGAAAAATAACAAACTTTACATCAACAGCTGGAATAAAGTCGCTTTCTTTCTGTTGCAGATCTGCTGCTTCATGTTCCTGATGTTTAACTCAACAATAGAATAAAAAAGAGTTCATGGTTGAATCAAGGCCTGGAAAGTGTGGAAGAAATCACTTTTTGATTTAAATGATGAATTCCCGCCTGAATTAACCAGACTTCCTAGACAAATGGACTGGAGTTGGATTATAGCAGACTGAACAAAGCTGCTGGAAATGCACCTTAAAAAGCAAACTACAAACCTCAGTCTGGATTCGGTTGAACTGTGAACACCAAGTGGACCAGAGGCCGCTCCAAAAGCAAGAAGTGGATTGCAACACAAGGCATTCTGGGTAAAAGCAACCAAGACAAATGTGCTAGCCTAGCATTGCAGGGAGAAAAGCTTGTGCTTTTTTTTTTTTAAGACTAAAGAGAAATCCTCCAACTGCTAAAATCTGACGCCACTTCATTCATGTTTCCATTTGGTGAAGAAGGAAGTTGCTCTCAGTGTCTTCAGAGGTTTTTGTGTTGTTTCCTTCAGTGGTTCTTGGTGCAGCGCCCCCACAGGCCAGGAGGGGAACAGTTTGGTTTGACTCAGAGAACCACAGCAGCTGGAGGTGGATATAGGCATGGTCCTCAATCGAACCCAGTCTATAAGCTTCAGTGAATCACAGTTTGATTGAATAAACCAGACTTTCTGGGCAAACAAGCTCAGGTTGGATTAAAGCCAACTAAAACAGAACTGGTGTGATCAGTCGTTCTGCTTTTATTGATTTTAAACTCAAACTGTCTGAATTTGGTGATGATGATCTGTCCATCATCATCATCAGGGAGCCGATGAGTTTGTACATGCAGTGACAGAACGAGACGAAAGCATTCATCTAAGAGTCAGTCTGTTCAATGTCAGAGAGACTGGGCGTGTCTGATGAAGATCACATGTTCACATGCCATCATCCTCACAGTGGCAAAGGTCAAGAGCAGAGACAACACCTGCTGTAAACACACACACACACACACACACACACACACACACACACCGTCCGTCCTGCTGTGAACCAGGCTGAACTGAGATCCAGACTCAAATGCTCTCATGTGGGTTCTGTGATCCTCCTCAGCTGCTGGTTAAACAGGTGGAGCTGGTTGATCCGGGTGGAGAGGAGTTCTCCTCAACGGCAGAACCAGCTCAGGTCGCCGTCGATCCCCGGGTTCAAGTTTAAAGACAGGAGACGACAGCTGGTCGCTACGGCGACCACAGAGGGATGGTGGAGGCGGAAAAGCTTCTCATGTGACACCAGCAGACAATGCAGAGAACGGTCAGCTGTTTGTCCAGCTGCAGGCCGATAACGGCCACTGGCCGACCCGTTCTCAGGAACAGACATGGTTCTGCGTTACTGATGCACGAGGAAGACGGACCAGCAGCAGGCTCTGCAGTTTGTTTTTAACAAAACAGCAGAGATCAGCTCATGTGACAGAATTACAGCAACTAGATAAAGTGAATGAACTAAACGCAGGCAGTGAGGTGTTGGGCTGCAGTGTTCGTTCAGGCTCCTCTACTCATCGTTTGGAGAAACAAACTGATGCCAGGAAAATTAGTTTGAACCAAATACATTTCTAAAAGTTTCATTCAGTCTGGAAAACCATTTATCTGCGTTCATGGCAGGCTATGTTGTGGTGAATTAGGTGTAGCAGGATGTGTAACTTTGTAGCAAAAGTGAGGGGGAGGAGCACCAGAGTGATTGACAGCACTAAAACCCTCCTCCTGGCTCTGATTGGCGGTTTCTGACAGAGTTGTATTTCTGCAGTTAGGAGCTCAATTTTTCATAGATTATCTGTCTTAAATTGTATAGCAGTTATTTTTCCACCATTAACACGTTTAGCAGAGAGTACTGTTATTTATTGACAGCACTAAGACCCGCCTCCTGACTCTGATTGGTTGCTTTTGACCAGCTTAGAGAGGAGGTCGATCTTTTCACAGATAATCTGTCTCATAACAAACTGTCACAATGTGATGACAGTTTTAACAAACCTCTGCTGCAGAAATAAACTCTTTTCTGCTGTTTTAGCCAAAATCATATTATTATGTCCAAGTTTGCTGGACCACAACCGTGTATGATTCATGTTTACTAAATGTCAAAGTATTAACGTATTGCCTGAGCTGAAGGTGTTTTCAGTGATGTTGGATGAGTAGAAAGCTGAAAATGATGACAGAAGTGGAGGAATCTGTTTGTTTTGTGCTGATCCAGTGGATCTTAAAGCTGCCTGCATGTTTTCACCATGAACACATCTTTGGTCCAAACTACTGCAGTGATGAATGAGTTTCTGATCTGATCACACCCTGAAAACGATCCCAGTTTGGTATGTGCTGCAGCTCAGCTGCTGCTCGCTTCGTTCTCAGGGGCCAACCTTCCTCCTGAGCTCTGGGCCCGTTCTGATGAGGAGGAGGGAACAAAACGGTGCAAAACGGGTAAGAAACCCTCACTACAGTGAAACAGCTTCACTCAGGAAGAACAGTGAAACTCAAGCACAGATAACAATGAGTCATCTGAAATGAAAGTACAACTGAGGATGAGTCAGGCGGACGGAAGACTGGCAACCAGAAATTATGAAGCAAGGAAGAGAGGAGGACTGTGGAAAGGTTCAAAATGGAAGACGAAGGAGACGGAAAGAAGGATGAGAGGAAGAGACGGGCGAGTTTAAAGAGCAGAGAGAGACTGCAGCGGATCAGATGTGCAGGGAAGAGATGAGGGCTTGAGGAGGGGAATTCAAGAAGCAGTGGTCAGTAATTGTGGGGTTCAAAAGTTGATCCACATTCCTGCAGAGTGAGAATACAGAACAATGAGCAGAGAAAGGAGAATGGAGGACAGGCTGCTGGAGGAAATCAGAGACCTTCTCTTTTAATGCAGAATATCAGCAAACACTGGAAAAATGGCCACCAGGGTAGAGTTCTAAAACCAGAACCAATGCTGACCCAATAGAACACAAAGACCCGTCTCACATTCCCCAAAACCATCCTGATGATCCAACACTGCTGGGAAAATATTCTGATTGATGATGAACCAGAGGTACTTCCTGGAAGGTGTTGGTTCTGTTACATCTGGTGTAAAACAAACACAGCATTTCACAACCAGAACTTCATACTGCTGGTGGTGGCAGTATGATGATCTGGGACTACTGGCCAGCTTGCTGTAACCAGTGGAACCAGTACTTCTGCTCTCTGCCTGGAAATCCTGAAGCAGAAAGTTAAGTTGAGAGCGTTTCTCGTTTTAATCAGATGTTGCTCCTCCTGTTTCCAGGTTCTGGTAGTGAAACGGTTCAGTACAATTCAACTTTCTCTTTCAGGATTTTCTGGCAGTTAAACTTTTCTGTTTAATGTGACTTTGGCATGCTTGGGATTTGCACCAGATTAGAAAACCTCTAAGCAGTGTCAAAAATTCATTAAATCATGATTTTGGTGAGGCCTAGTCAAAGTATGGACTTACAGTATATCAGACTGAGATACTGTGGAATGAAATCAAAACGTCTGTTTACATTCCTCCATATCAGTAAAAGCTTTATTGGCAGTAACAAACACTGGTGGGAGAAACAGTTATCAAGAAGAAGCCGTAATAAAGTTCATCATGTTTTCATAATCTTAATATTTGTCTGATGGTCTGAAAAATGTATTTGTGAGAGTGTGAAATCTGTAAGGGGGCAAATACTTTCTCCAGCACCGATTATATAAATGACACAGTCCAGGCCTGAGCTTCAGTAAATATAACTTATGTCTCCATGTAGAGCAGATCTATGTAGAGCATTACACAATAGATCCAGCATGTGTTGCTGTGGGATTGAAATAAACTGATAAAAATACAGAGAGAAGAGACGGCTGCTGTCCTCGTCCCACAGCTGGATGTGTCCTCTCTGCTGTCCATGTCTTCCTGTCCATGTGTCCCGTCACGCCTGACATCCGGTCTGAATTCAAACTTCAAGCTTTTCTCCTCATTCAGACTCACATGAAGATCAACAGTTATCCTTTCAGTTGCTGATAGTTGATCATTCATCGTTTCACATCTAGAGACATCAAAGAATCAAACGAAACATCATGGATATTTTACAGTTCCCACAGTGGGACAGTGGTTACCATGGTGACACATTCCACTTCCCCATAACAAGGGGTCATATCCCACAGAGTGATGTCACTGAAGACTGTGTTTTCCCTCCAGTTGGTCCTCTTAAAGAGTCTGTTCTGGCCAAGAGGGCAGCAAATACAGGCTGGTCTGAGTGGAGGCTTTATTCTGACGGACACCAGAATGAAAACTGTTTTACTATAGAGACATTTCAGGCAAGATGCAACCCTGAACTCATTCTAATACTGAAGCTGCTTTCATTTTAATCAGACGTCTCATTATTTACAGGAAGTTTTAAAACCTTTCATTGACGACTCACAGGCACAAGAACCTGTCCACACAGTCGCAATGATCAAGGTAAGCTCAGGTGGGAGGGAAGACCGAACTGAAAAACCTCAGGTCACATGGAGGTCAAAGGGAACAGGGGCGCAGATCTGAGGGAATGGGATTCAATAAGGAATCATGGTGCTGAGGCCCCAGAGAGCAACTAGGATGCTGGGAAAGATGTGGAGGCAGAAGAGGATCTGGATGACGACTCAGTGGGTCCAACAGAGACGAGGAAGTCCTGGAGGGCTGATCTGGACAAACTAACCCAGAGCACAAAACATGGCCGCTAACCAAAACCATCAACAAGGAGCGCAGACAAGAGGCCCATGGTGACTCTGGAGGAGCTGCAGAGAGAAGATTAATTCTGTAAAAGTTTTGCTTTGTTTGACCCGTTAACATGAGTGGTGGTTCCACAGTACATGAAGAACCAAATAGACCCACGGTCACTCCTTTTTCTGATTTAATGCTCCATGTGGAGAACTTCATGAACCTGGTGCTGAAATCCATTCCACAGGATTCTTGATCAGGTTCCAGTTTGGTATGAGATGTCAAACTCCAGGCCTGGAGGACCGCTGCCCTGCAACATTTAGATGAGCCTCTGCTGCAGAACCTGAACAGAATAATTAGGTCATTAAGGTTCTGGAGAACTGATCTACACAAGGAGGTAATGAAGAAATTTCATTCCAGTGTTTTGTACCTGAGGCTCATCTAAAACCTGCAGGACAGCGACTGGAGGCCTGGAGTTTAACACCCTGAGTTAGACGGAAATGGGAGGAATCAATCAATCAATCAATCAATCAATCAAATTTGATTTGTATAGCACATTTCAGCAGCAAGGCATTTCAAAGAGCTTTACATCATATCAAACACAGAAACACAAAGCAACATAGAATCAATAATCAAAACACAGCATTAAGTCAAGTTCCATCAATAAATTTGTAATTGATTACATTTCAAATACAATCTTAAACAGGTGGGTTTTGTAGTCGAGATATAAAAGAAGTCAGTGTTTCAGCTGTTTTACAGTTTTCTGGAAGTTTGTTCCAAATTTGTGGTGCATAGATGCTGAAAGCTGCTTCTCCTCGTTTGGTTCTGGTTCTGGGGATGCAGAGCAGAACCAGAACCAGAACCTGAGAGGTCTGGAAGGTTGATACAACAACAGCAGATCTTTAATGTATTGTGGTGCTAAGCCGTTCAGTGATTTATAAACTAACAACAGTATTTTAAAGTCTATTCTTTGAGCTACAGGGAGCCAGTGGAGGGTCTTTAAAACTGGTGTTATGTGCTCTATCTTCCTGGTTTTAGTCAGAACGCCAGCAGCAGCATCTGGATCAGCTGCAGCTGTTTGATTGATTTGTTGGACAGACCTGTGAAGACGCTGTTGCAATAATCAATACGACTGAAGATGAAGGCATGGATGAGTTTCTATAGATCTGGCTGAGACATTAGTCCTTTAATCCTGGAAATGTTCTTCAGGTGATAGAAGGCCGACTTTGTAACTGTCTTAGGAATAATTATAAAGAAGTTAGAATAAAGAATAATACCAGATCTTTAATGGTTTTCTGTTTATTAGAAAATCTTCGATTTGGATAAATTCAACATCAGAATAAAACAAACTGCATCACCAACCTGACCCAGAAGAAGATGAGCTGTGCTTCATCTCCTCACGGCAGATACAGCTTTATGTGTGTGTGTGTGTGTGTGTGTGTATGTGTGTGTGCGGGCGTGTACGTGGTGTGTGTGTGTGTGTGTGTTGTGGCCGATAGTCACTGTTACACAATCGCTTTCAGTTTCCTCGCCCTGCCTGCCTGCCTAGTGGCTCCCCGCCCACCGCTGCTCTCTGCCTGCCTGCCTGACTGACTGACTGCTGGGCGGACTGGGGCAGAACCGAGCCGACCAGTTCCGTGTTCTGTCCTCCCACGGCGCACACGGGCCGGGCTGAAGTGAGCGGGACGCGCAGGCGGCGTCATGGTGGACGTCCCGGTGGAGGTGAGCCGCGTGTTTTTATTTCCTGATTATTTCTCATCTTATTCATCCTCTGACGTCGCCGCGTTCTGGACAAACTTTGACGTTGCCTGGCAGGCTGGACCTCCTCCTCTTCCTCCTCCTCCTCGTCTTCCTCTGCCGCCCCCCCCACCATGCCCACCGAAACGCAAAGTGCGTTGCCGCGCACGCGCACATGCGGGATCGCGATGCGTTCACGCAAATCGAGCTGCTTGGTTCCGTTTAAAGCCTGTGACGTCATCCTCCGTAACTTTTACCGTCCTCATTCGAGCGGCGCGCGCGAATCTGCGCGCGTGTACGGCGGCGGATCCAGCAAAGGATCAGCGCGGCGCGTGCACGTGTCGCATGTGTGTCACGGCGCAGCGCGGCGCCTGCTGATGTTGTTTTGACACAGATGACGTACAGCGTGACGCGCCTGAACAATGAGATAAGCAGTTCCACTCCGCGTGCATGCATGCACGAAGGAGCAGGCAGGCGCACGCGCGCGTCGCTGGTTATTTGTGACGGACACCGAGGAGGATTCTGGGCTGGAGAAAGGATTCGGGGTAGTTTCTGGTAGCAGCAGAGTCAAACTGGCTGGATCCGGCTCTGCGGGAGGAGCAGCGCCGCGCGCGCACGCAAACACCTGAGCGACACGCAGCGGCCGCGCGCGCACAGCAGCGGCACCTGACAGGAAAGTAGGACTCGGCTTCAATCTGACCTGACAGTACAGGAGGCTCAGATAGGCTGAGGGACTCTGACCCAGAGCGCTCCTGATAGGACAGCTTCACCATGACACAGGCTGACGTCATCAATGAACAGGTGAAAACTTTCTGAGCGGTTCGGTTCCGAAAGTTTGGGCTTTTACGTTGCTGTAGTTATCAATAAACCAATTAGATTCTCTTATTAGCAAATTCATGAAACTGTGAGGATTTTTTAAATAATTAAATTCATTTATCCATCCATCAGGTCTGATGTTGTTTTGACACAGATGACGTACAGCGTGACGCGCCTGAACGATGAGATAAGCAGTTCCACTCCGCGTGCGTGCATGCACGAAGGAGCAGGTTCATTTAACCAACAGTTCTGGTTTTGGTCATATTTCACCAGTTTCCACTCAACAGAACCAAACTAAAACATTTCAGAAATAAGAGCGTGTTGCCATGGTGCTTCTAGGAGTTTACCGGAAGGAACCTAAAAGGCCCACAATGCATTTCACCTTCCAGTTACAGTCACGCAGCTGCCTAAAAAAAGATGAAATAAATAGTTTTTATTGTCACATTCACTGTTACGACAATAATACTGCAAAATATTGTCACCAAAACCTACTTCATTCTGCAGATATCAGATTATCATTTAAAGTTTCTTTAGTGGCAGCCATGATGGATTCTCTGCTGAGTGATGTAAGAAGCAGAAAAGGCTCAGTTCTTTTATAGCCCGCAGCACTGCTGTCTTAATCCCACTCTAAAAAACAAAAACAGACCAGAATTTAGCTAAACAAGCAGCTGGTGTGTAAAAATGATCAAACATATTAAAACCTTGTTGGAGGATGAGTGAGAACCAAATCAAACCTGAATGTGTCTGCTGTGCGTCCTGTTGGAGATCTGAATCATTCTGGGTGGAACAGACTGGGAGTGATGGGAGTCTGGGTGTATCTCTGCTCTCTGGCCTGATTTAAACAAAAACTGCAAACACACCAACGTTTGGATACATAAAGTATTCATATGGAGATAAAATCAAAAGGTTTCTGCATATTTCACAAAGTCCAGCTTCCTGTGAGCCATTTGAACTTTGACCCCTGTTTCTGTTCTGCAGTCAGCCGAGCTGCGTTTCCTCTTCCTGTCACTGAAATCCAGTCTTTATCCACCTGGAGAATTTTGTAAATTTGTCAACACAGCATGACTGAAGATTTATCCTTTATATTTGAGTTTTTCCAGCAGATTCCCAGCCAGACTTGTTCTGTCTGCAGCTTCACTTCCCTCCTGGCTCTGGATCTTCTTCTTGTCTCTTCCTATGATTTAGACTCCGGCTGGACTCGTGAAATAAATCAGTCTGTGGTAGAACTCGTTCGGTCTCTGACATTAATTGCTCTTCACTTTAATTTACAGCAAAGATCAGAGCAGAAATGGAGATGATTCACCAGGACGAGGTAAATAAAGTCAGCAGAGACGTTTCTGAGCTGTTTCGTTATGACGTTCTGCTCGGACACATTTACTGGCAATTAGGTGCAATAGAACCATCCAGTCCAGAGGAATGGGTCACGATCCGGTTTAAGGTGTGTGTGTGTGTGTGTGTGTGGGGGTGTGTGTGTGTGTGTGTGTGTGTGTGTGTGTGTGTGTGTGTGCAACTGGGACACTCAGCAGAATCCAGAATGGTTTTAAAAATCCCAAATTTCCTCTAACTGATCAAAGTGGGAATGAACTGGGATCGAGTCACACAGTTCTCCTGCTACTTCCATAAATTAATGTTTCTTTTTATAAAGTGGAGAACTTTGAATATAACAAACATAATTTTGTTGTCTGTATATTTTTATTTCTAACTCAAATACATTAGGATTGAAACGATTAATTGGATGAATCAATTATTGTCAACTAATTGAGTAATTAATTAATCGTTAACTTGAGTATACAGACTAAAAAGAACAGCACAGTAAGTAATAAGGTCAAAACAAAAACAATACTTTAATGCAACATATTTTGCATTTAAGGTTAAAAACAATCCTGTACAAATTCTGTAAAGATAAATTTGCATTTTTATCCGATTAATCGATTAATCATCAGAATAATCAATAGAAAAATAAACTAGTAAAATAATTATTTGCAGTAATGAAATAACATCATTTTTTGATTCCTTTTCTTAATATTGGATTGATGTTTATTTGTCTTTATAGACATGATTTAAATATTTAAAGATGTGAAATGAATCAGAATTTGCAGCTGGTGACTCATCAGATGGGAAACGGGTCAATCTGTTTTCTAAATGCTTGTTTTCGTCTCCTCAGGTGAGGTCAGTGAGAGGTTAAAGGTCAGCATCACCACCTCGTCCCGCTGGCTCCTCATTAGCTCACCTTTGACCCCTGACGGATTAAAAATGGCCTCCTGGCTGGGAGGTGAAGCTCGCCGAGTCGTCGTTTTCCCCGCTGAGGATCTGTGGAATGTGTCTGTGTGAAGGACAGAGACTCCAGAGGAATTTTCTCGGTGGTTTGGTGACGATGGAATAACGTCTGAGTGGATTGTGCCATTTGCTGAACTTCAGGCTCATTATGGAGCAGGACTTCATACAGTAGGACCTTTGACCCGCTCTGCTGCTCGTTACGCTCACTGCGCTTTCATTTCTGACTCTGCTGCTGTGAATGGACCTCCGAGTCTCCTAACGTTAGGAGGAGACTCCAGACACACAGAAAACTACAAATATGGCCGCCACGGGACGGAAGCACTTGGTAAAAGATTTCAACCATTTCATCACCTGCTACCTGTGCCGAGGTTACCTGATCAAACCGACCACAGTCACTGAGTGCCTGCACACCTGTGAGTAAACGTCAACTTCCTGTTCCCTCAGCTTCAGCTTCCTGTTCCCTCAGGTCACATGTTTATGGTTCATAAAGTCAGAACTCATCTGGCAGCTGAAGTAGGGAGGAGAATAGTTCCTTAAAATTTTGCATAGATTTATCTAAACCATAATATTTCTGAAGTTTGAGATTCTTTAGGAAAGTCTGGATCACATGAAATTTAGTAACTTGTGATCCTTCACCATTTCTTCATTAGAGGTTTGAGGAAGTATTTACAAGTTGGAAGTGTAATGACTGGTCTTTGACTAGGACCTTTTAAAGGTGGTGGGTTGTTAAAGCTGCCTTTTTGTCAGCAGACCTCACAGCTCCGGGTTTGTCCAGTATGTCAGAGACGTGGCATCATGTGATTGGATGTCGTATCTAAGCTGATCTCACCTGCTGCTGATTTTCCTGAACCGCTGTGTCTTGCAGTCTGTAAGAGCTGCATCGTGCAGCACTTTGAGGAGAGCAATGACTGTCCTAAATGTGGCATCCAGGTCCATGAGACCAACCCACTGGAGATGCTGAGGTGGGATTCTCCTCTGATCCGGTATTTATCTGTTCTTTCTGCCGGACCTGGTTCTGTAACATTTGTCCCTCTCTCTGGTCTCAGGCTGGACAACACCCTGGAGGAGATCATCTTCAAGCTGGTGCCCGGACTCAGAGAAAGTGAGTCTGTCAGATGTTTCCACCTGCCTCTGCAGATTGTTTGGGATAACAGGACCAGATGAGGAAGTTAGAGAGATTCACATTGTCAGTTTCATGAACTATTACAATATCAGTTCTGATCTGAGGTAGGAAACACAAACCAGAGACGAAGTCCATCCACTGTCTCATGTCTGGAGGACATCGTCCCTGAAGTCCTTCATCCATCGTCCTCTGTAGAAATTCAGACATAATCCTTCTGAGATAAACGGAGCAAAAGTTTTTTCTCTAAGGTTCATGTTTCTGACAGGATAGTTCAAGGCAACATGTCGACCTTTATGAGGAACTCTTCTTCTACTGTTGGTTGAACTGAAACTGAAATTGCCAAAGCTATAAAAAGATCTGAAAGTTTTTTTTATTTTGTTATTTCTGACAGATGCTTTCCTTATTTTTATCCCTTCGAAGCGTTTTGTCTGATGTTTTCCTGTAAATGTTTGTTTCATTGCTGTGAGCCAGAAGAGGAACAGCAGGAACTGGACTTCTGGAAGAAGAACCAGCCGAAGGAGAACGGCCAAGGTAGGCCGGGTCCGTTTCCCTGGCGAAACAGAACTCCTCTTCATCCTCACCCCTGACCCGTCTTTGTGTCCAGAGAGGCTGCGGTGTCTTCCTGACGGCGGCGCCTCTGGCTGCGCTGATGACGATGGTGAGGGCGGTGACGATGGAGACTACCACAGGAGCGACCCTCAGATCGCCATCTGCCTGGACTGCCTGCACAATGCGGGGCAGTCCGGGGAGAGCAGCGTGACGGTGAGCGGCTCCTCACGCTGGAACGTCTGACCTTTAACCTGACGGCCCTTTAACTCACCGCTCTGTTCCTGTCAACCAGGACCTGATGAAGAGGTTCATCCGCTGCTCCAGCAGGGTTACCGTGGGAACCATCAAGAAGTTCCTCAGTCTTAAACTCAAGCTGCCGAGCTCTTATGAGGTCAGCTCCAGTTTTCTTCTTCTGCACCTCGTTTAAACTTCCTTAAATCATCTAAAAGGAAAAGAAAGATTAAGAATCTGAAATGTGGAAATCATAGTGCAGAAAGTTTTGGGCGTCTGTAACAAAAACATCTGTAAGTTTGTTGTTTCAAACGAGTTTAAAACAGTTTAAGAGCAACTGATCAGGTTCAGGCCAGTTTTCTGGAACTTCCATGGTGCATTCAGGGACCTTGCTGGTGAATCGTCTTGGTTACTTTCTGGAGCCTCCAGGTTTACTTTCCTGAAACTTACAGAGTAACTTTCTGGGTTTCACGGGTTACATTAACTTAGAGGTAAAACTTTAAGGTCTAGAAAAGTAACAGGTTACATCATGTTACAGCTCAGTGCCTGATGGTAACCTGTAAGTGTTTAAGAACGCTTTGAGCTCCTAGAAATAACCTGGAAACCCTGGAAACTAAAAGTAATATTTAAATTTAAGTCACTGATTCCTGTCAGCCAGGATAAAACGGCTCCTTCCTGCTGACTGATCAGAAACCAGACACCCTCACTCGTTAGCATATTCAGAGCAGCCTCCCACTCGTCACCTCAACAAACTTCCCCTCTCCTCATCTTTGTCGTGATTAACCCTCCAGCCAGCCTTTTTTGACTCAGACTCTCACTGATCTCTGTTCTTCCAGCTGGATGTGCTCTGCAACGGAGAAATCATGGGCAGAGATCACACCCTGGAGTTCATCTACATGACCCGGTGGCGGCTGCACGGAGAGAACGTAAGCCAGACTCCTTCACTTCCTGTTCAGCCGACCGCGTCTGCATGCACGTGCAAACGCATTAATTATCAGGAAGGCGTTTATCTGTGCACTGTGGAGCTAGAGGCTGCAGGAGTTTGATCTGAGTTCACTTTCCTCTTTACTTGGTCTGAATTCGAGGCGTTAAGTGAAGGTTTGTGGGGATGCAGGCGGAAGTTACCGGATGGTTGTGGGTCTGGGTTTGAGTGGAAGAGGAACAGTTGCTGTCTGACTGACTTCTCTGTTTTAGCAGGAACTACAGTTTGCTTCTGACTGTAAATTCAGTCATACTACAGATATTACAGCTGCTGCTAGAAAGTCCAGATCCTGCAGCAGAAACTGGAACCTGTAGAACATTACTCATAAACGAGTAGTTTTAGTTTTCTCACAGGAGCAACGCATCAGAATAACCAGCAACTACCAGACTCTGTATGGTAGTTGCATTTACTCAGTTACATTTACTGAAGTAACTTGTTTGAAAACAAAATATTATCATTATGGAGATTATTTTACTCATGTACCCACTGAATTAAAAACAAACAAACATGTTTTAACTAAAACCTTGCCAGATATAGACACACACCTGCAGTTTTCTAAAAGTTTCATAAGTTTTATGTTGGAAGAAACTGATTTGGAAAAATGTTCTTTTGCCTGATTTTGTTATTTTTTGTTACTTGTATGAATTATTATAATTTTGGTGCTTAAAATACCAAAATTTCCACCTAACTTTGTATTTTGATTGTATCATTTTTAAATATTAAATAATTGATCATTTGATCAGTTATGTATTTTGGATGGTTACTTTTTACTTGAGAAAAATCAGTTGAAGTTGTTTTACTCTAATTTGAGTATAATTTTTGGGTACTCCTCCCTCTGAGAATAACAACAGGTCAGCAGGACCGTCCATATTACGCTTAAATCAAAGTATCTGTCAGCTACAGGGCCTTAAGAGCTACAAAATGAAGCTGACTCAACTCTGGATCAGGTCCAAGTTAGACAGTTAGACAAAAGCTTCATGCCTGGATGGAGATGGTTTAAAACTTTTGCACAGGTCTGCGTTACGAATGAAGCCTGTTAGAGGTGTGGGCTGCTGGTTGAGGGTAACTACGCTGTGCAGACAGCTGTGCCTGCAGGGGGCAGCAGATCCCGGGCCAGGGCCCGTCAGCTCCAGCTGTGACCTCATGGATGTTACGTAACTCCCACTAATGGATCCCTTCCTCAGATCCAGAAAAAAATGTTCCACCTGATTATTCAGTCGACCGGTTCCAGGATGATCCAGTTTGGACTCCTCACACCGACCTGACTGGACCTCAGTAATGGAACCCAGTCAGGTTAAAATGCTGGGAGTGTGTGATGTGTGTAACCATGTGAAAACTGAAAAAATGTCAGAAACGACAGTTTTCACAGGGATCAGAGACAACAGTGGATATTTAAAATTATATTCAGTTCAAATTTACAACAAATGTCGTCTGGAAGAACTTCACCAAAAAAGTCATTTAAATTCCAATCAGACATTCATCCTGGTTATAAAACAAACATTAAGTTCAGTTAATTATTCAAATTAGTTTAAAAGAGTATTGAGTTATTGAATTGCAGCATCCAGTCCTCCTGGACCAGCAGGGGGCGACAGAAGAAAACCACTACCACTGTTTCTATGTGCTCTAAAAAGCTCTAGAAACATTATTAATATAGATCAAACACCAAATATATCTTAACATGCATTAATGTCCTCTGTAGAAACCATCTACCATTTTCCTTTTCTCCACTGTTAGAGGTTCAGCCAATCAGTGTCAAGGAAAAGGAATGACGAGACCATGAGACTATGAGAGACCAGAATAAATAAACCTGGACCGCACAACTGGGAAACAAAGCAAATGGAAGAAAAACACGAGAAAAGAGAACAAAGTTAAAATATCTGCTTGGATAACTTTTCACTCCCTTAAACTAAAACCAGAACCAGAACCAGACTGTGGTCCAGCGTTCAGCCTTCTTTTGTCCCAATTCTGGACTTTTTAAAACCAGCCTTAAGGTTCTCCAGGTCTGAGACGGCGACACAGTTATCTAATATCCAACAGATTTAGTTCTGATCCAACAGATCCAGTTCTGATCCAACAGATTTAGCTCTGATCTCCGGGTTTTTCTCTGTCATGAAGTCGTTCAGTTTCAGTTCTGTTTGTGTCTCAGTTCTGAAGTCTCTGGACTCTGAGGTTTATGGAGAACGAGAGTCAGAGACCCAGAGGCTCGGTGAGACCCGGATCAGACCCGGATCAGACTCGGTTCTGTTTCCTGGGAGGAATGAGGCAGAAGGACGGTGGAGCAGCTGTGTGACATCCTCAGCAGAGACTGCACTGAAACATGGTGGCAGATCCTCATCGTCTGCGCTAGGCTAACGTGGCATTTAGCTGAAGCTAATGCTAATGCACTATGCGAACATGTTACTTAGCGGAAGCTAATGCTACAACGCTATGCTAACATCGTGCTTAGCGGAAGTTACATCTGAGTTTCCCCACTGAGGGACAATAAAAGGTCAATTCCATGATGCTACGGCTCTGAATACGAGTATTAATCATTTTAAATGTTTCCTTTTTTAGTAAACGTTATTAATAAATGACATCCTGACCACAAGCTACAGCAGTGGTTTTCTAATGATGTTTTTTTTTCAACTTAAATATTGATTTTATTCCTCCAACATTTTCTCCCTCTCTCCTGTGGGTCCTCTCAGACGTATCCGATGGTTCTGGAGTACCGGCCGCGGATCGACTTCGGCTGAGCAGGAGGACCACAAACACGCATCCATACAACGTCTCCACACCGACACATAAACGCCTAAAAGTGCAGATAAAGAGAGATTTAGATGTATTTTTGTACAGCCAATGATGAAGTGCTTCTGTTGTTGCGTTGAAAAGCCTTTATGCTACATAGAATAATATATGCTATAATATATGCTATTTTTAAATGTACGTCCCTGTGCCTAAAATCCTGTTTGGAACGATCATATCTCCAGTTTGCCTGTCTAACTAACTGTAGATTAAATGTTGATTTTCTACTGCTTCGTCTCCATTTATTGGTTTTATTCTTCCTGAAATAATCAGTGAAACAAAGTTTGTGCTGTGAAGCTCCAAAGGAAGCTCTCCCTGCCAGCTGTTTCTGTCCCGGTTGGACTTATTCAGGACAAACGTCCTGCTGGGTCTGTCTGACTCTGACCGATCTGATGCCCTTCAGAGGAACACAAAACATTAAAGGCTGAGAAAAAATATCTGAACCTGCAGCTCAAACCTTCAGCCATCATTGGGAGAATTCAGAAGGGAAAGTTTCTGCAGACGGATCCGAGCTCTGTGAGGAACAGAGGGCGTGGTTCTGATCTGAGCAGGAAGCAGAGGAGCTCCGTCACAGAGGTAGTAAACATAAAAATGATGAAGCATAAATACATCTCTAATACATCAAAATAAAACTTTAGCCTGAAACAAATTATTCCAGAAAATGTAAATGTCTGTATTTGGACTTCTTTCATACACCTGATTTATTATTATTTATTTTTATTTTATGAATTTTGTTGCAGTAAAGTAGATCCAGTAGATCTCTGATTCTGCCTCTGAATCTGAACGGATCCAGACTGAAGGATTCCTCTCTGGGTCCAGAAAGAGCTGAATTCACCCTGCAGCGCTGGACGCCGTCCAGGACGCCGGACACAGAGGCTCTCAGTGCAGGGACGACTGTGACTCTGAAAGGACACGGGGACAAGAGGGACAACAAGGACAGGAGGGACAGGAAGGACAAGAGGGACAACAAGGACAGGAGGGACAACAAGGACAGGAGGGACAGGGACGTGTTTCTCTCCTGCCTGTCCTCCCAGTTCACCCTCTGGTTGCCGACTCCGTCCTTCAATCAGGAAACTGTCGGCTTAAAACTGTCAGACATTGTGACTGAACTCAAATGGAAACATTTGATCAATTTCATCAATGCTTCATTGCACACAGAGCTCTGCTAACGAGTTCATGCTGGAGCCAGATGTGCTGAAGCAGAGAAACATCTACATGCTACGGGCCCCCAGCCCTTAAAAAGGCAGTTTGAGTCCCTGTAGTTGAAAACTAAACTGTTCAAACATGAATAACTGTGTGTGTCTGCAGGATGAGTCCTTGTTGAGGTGAACCTGCTCCAGCGTCTCCGTCTGCAGATGTTCCTCTGAAACGTGAAGCTTCCTGACCTGACCCCGTCCCGCCTCTCGCCACCTCTCTGTGTGCCACCCTGATGCCAACTCAAACAGCAGACGGTCCTTGAACGCCTCGCTGATGAGGCCGATCCAGGATGTAAACATCTTTATCTGCTCCTGGTTTATTTCTGCTGCTCCTGCCTGGATGTTCACGTTGTGACGTTAATGAGACCTAAATATCCGTCTGCTGCTCCAGGAGAGCAGGGAAGGAGAGGAGCGTCTCTCTGATCCTGATGATGTTTGTGTTATTTACAGTCTGAGCCGCTCGGTTATTTTTACCCTGCAGAAGATTCGGTTGTTCTGCTGCTGATCTGACGACCAGTAGCTGTTTCACTGAAGACGCAAGAAACAGACAGAGAGCAAGTAAAGCAAGTTCAGTTATTGTTATCCTTGGACCTAAAGAGGAACGACGTAGAGTCAACACACAGCTTCAGTTATTACAGCTGGAAACTAGAGATCAGGATGACCTCTGACCTCTGACCTGAACCTTCAGAGCCACATAAAGTTACAAAGTGGGCCTTCTAGCAGCTGCAGAACATTTCCAGGACCAGAGGACTAAAGTCTCAGATCAGAGAAACTCATCCAGGCGTTTCTCTTTAGAAGCTTTGATTCCTGCAGCAGCGTCTTCACAGGTATGATTGACAACCCAACCGTCCAGAACTCTGCTGCTGGAGTTCTGACTAGAACCAGGAGGATAGAGACACCACCCAGTTCTACATCACCCAATTCTACAGTCCTTCACTGAGACAATAAGCTCATTAGTTTATAAATCACAGATTAAAATCTGCTGTCGTCTCAATCTTCCAGACCTCTCAGGTCTTCTGGTTCTGGTTCTGCTCTACATCCCCAGATGGTTTTATTTGTTTTATGTAATTATTTTTGTTTTATTTTATTTTATTTCAACTCTTTCATTTGTATTTTACTGTATGTATTTAAATTAATAAGTAGATTCTAGGAGAATTTTCTTGTTTTTGAGGTTCTGCAGTTGGTTCTTTTGGATCATTTTATTAGCTCTAACGTCGGGTTAAACATCTCTGTTGTCTGTTTCTGGGTTTTCTGCTTTGTAGATCCATCAGTAGCGTCCAGCACAGTCCAGTCAGCTGCTGGTTCCGATCAGCTGCGGGTTCTACGCTGGTGGCCCGTTTCAGGCAACGTCAGGTTCAGGTTCTGAGTCAACAACTGCACTTGAAGCTGGTGACTCATAAATACACCGACGCTGTTACGGTGCGACTGCAGACAGGCTGCGGGTCAGAGGTCATTCTGACTTACTGGGGGCTTGTCCGGGGTAACAGGCGCTCACTGTGACTTTAATCCGTCACTTTTAAGAAACACATTTACTTAAAAATAGATATTTTTATCTATTTTTATCTGTGGTTGTTAAAACAGGAATTTGCTGTCATATTTTCATCTTAACCTCTATAACCATGACTGTCTGCTGACATCATCAATATGTCCAGCATTTACAGGCCACATGTTCATCATCAGCCTGGCAGCAGACAGTCGGTCTGTCTGGACGGCCGATGTGGTCCAGAATGTCAGCACACCCATTTTCAGGGTTAGGCATGTGAAAATGAGAGGTTCAGGGTTAGTGGTGCTTCATCGTCATGACAACAGGGTGTGAATTAAGTTTTAGGTAAAGTTAAATTAAAGAAAAAACTGTTGGGAATGGTCAGGTGATTTGAGTTTAGGTTGGGTTGGGGTCAGGATTGTACTGGTAATGGTTCGGTTAAAGGTACACTGCAAAAACACAAAAATTACCAGGTAGTTTTGTCCAGTTTCTAGTGCAAAAATCTTAATACACCCGAATTAAGACAAAACTAACTTATCAGTAACTTTCCAGCAAAATAAAGGCGCATTTGACATAGAGACATTTTCAACTTATGTAAAAAAGTATTATAAAAATTACATACTGCAGCTTTAATGTTGATAAAAAATTTGGAGAAATGTCTTATCATAAGTAAAATAATCTGCCAGTGAAACTGCAACTTTTTCATAATTATGTGAAAATGTATAAATTAAATGAAAAATAATTAACTTAAAATGAACTTCTGTTATTGTAAGTAAGTTTTGTCTCAATTCAAATGTACGAAGATATTCAGACTAGAAACTAGAACAAAAATACTTAATACTGTAATGAGATTTAGTTTTTACAGTGTGAAGGTCAGACAGTAGAAATTAATAGAGGTCAATGCAAAGTGCCAGTGAAAATAGAAAGACATACTGTGTGTGTGTGAGGGTGTGTGTGTCTAGGTGTGTGAGAGAGAGAGACTGTGGGTATTTCATGGCAGCAGGTGTGTGTGTGACACCATGTAGAACATATGTAAAATATGCAGAAGCTTTGACACATGAATAACTTAATCTTGAGTAGGTGTGTGTGTGTGGGTGTGTGTGTGTGTGTGTGTAGGGATGAGACATGCAACCAGGTTCTGCTGTGATGGACTTTTAATGACATCACATGATGAGGATGATGTTTCAGTAACTGAAGGAGTCGTGAAGATCTGGTCCAAGTTTCTCTGCGTTCCGACTCAAACTGGACAGAAAACATCAAATCAAAGATAAAACTTTTACATTTGTGAAATGTTTTTGCTGTAATCAGAATAAATATCAAAGTTCCTTCACCTCCATCAGAAGCTTATCGGGTCGGTTTACAGGCCGGGCTGTCTCAGATGATCAGGATCAGCAGCCGCTCCCTTCATGTCTCCATGGCTGTGAATTATCATCATTCCCAGAGAAACTGAGCGCTGACGCTTATGTCTGCTCCAGCTTTCTATGGAGCTAAAACTGTCCCATAATTCACAAATGCACAGGACAAGATCCACAATAATAAGGATATCTTTAATTTAGTTTTGTCTAGTCATTATTTGCTTTTAAGATATCTATAATTTAGTTTTCACTAGTCAAAAATACATATCTCCTATCCAAAAATACATTTAAGATATCTTGAATTATGGTGTCATTTGAGATATCTTTAATTAGAATTGTGACTAGTCAAAACTAAAATCTAGATATCTTGAATTTACTTCCTGACTAGTCATAATTTAATTTTAGATATCTGACATGTGTATTTCAGATAGTCAGTAATTCATTGTAGATATTTGAACTGAAGTCTCCATACAACTCAAAGGTAAATCTGACGTCATTTTAACTAGTCAGAATGTAATTAGAGATATCTTAAATCTCTAAACCGTCTAGTCATAAAACAATTTGAGATATCTGGAATGTAATGGCGGTAAAACCGAATTTATGTTAAAACGGCTTGCCATACCCCGACAGTTTAGACCTCAGCCTGGCTTCTGGAAGCCATAGACGTATGGCAAGACATTTTAACATAAATTCAGTTTTACAGAGCTGCAGACAGAAAGTCTCTCCACTGATTCACTCCACTTGTTCTTCAGCTTCATTAAGCTGCAGCTTCATCAAAATCACCTGTTGAGGTTCAATCAGCTCAACTTCAGTAACTTTCACATGTTGGGCTCAACATGAAATCCACCAGGAGTCACTTTAATGCTTAAAAACTGTATTTTTTACCTCAGTATAAAGATTAAATGTTTTCTTTACCTGAAGGTAAAAAGAGCTTGAAGAAGCTTTTGAGTTTATTTCTAGGCTTGTTGAGATAAGATACTCACCTGGCATCTTTACACATTTTCCTGACCAGAGTTTGAACCAACAACCACCAGATTCAAAGTTCAGCACTTTACTGACTGAACCAACCAAACTGCAGAGGAGCAGAATTTGTCTCTTTTAAGACTATCAGAAATCTAAAGTCGATTTTTGATTAATTATTAGTAAACACCTGAAGAAGCTGTTTGCTTGCAGAGGATCTAATTAAAGCAGCCAGTTCAGGTGTGATGCTGCAGGTAGTCACACCTTCAGACTAAGAGTTAGTTGATTTTAGTTGGTTGGTTGCCTCTGGTGATGTCATCAGAGGCTGGTTGTTGCTCTGCAGGAGACAAAGTGTCTAAAGAGATTCTCCAGAAAGATCCGGCTGCTGCTGCAAAGAATCAGATCAACTGGGAATAAAGTTGGAATTTCAGTTTTCAGCTTTTCTTCAGCAGCTGAACCAGAATCTGCAGTTTCATCCTGGAAACCAGTTTTTCCTGATTCAGCTCAATTCTTCCTCTAAAACCAGATGTGAGTCTCTGAGGTCAGAGGTTTCTGACATCAGGAGGAACAGCAGCAGAACCAGTAAAGATACTGGAACCAGTTCAGCTCAGCAACTGGAAACTGCAGCTTTAAGAGAGTTTGTAGAAATCTGCTGTCAGTTTGTTGGTTCTGATCAGCAGGAAACCAGAACCCGACCAGAACCAAAGCACTCACCTGATCCAGACTCTGCTCTGCTGCTACATGGAGTCTGACCCGGTTCTGATCCAAACCTGACTAGAGCTGACTCCCCTGAGGCTCCGCCCCCAGACTCCCCTGAGGCTCCGCCCCCTTCCAGGTGACATTAAACTCCTTTCCTTCCATGTTTTCCTCTCTTTGTTTCCATGGTGATCTGAGCTGTGAAACTCTGAGGTCAGATTTGAACCTTTTCAGGTTTTTTTCTCAGTTTTCTGCTCATTTCCAGCCAACATTTTATTGCAGGAAATCGTTTCAGGAAGGAACCAGAAGATTCTGGGAGTTGAGACTGTAACTGACCTGAACACTGAGGCCCCAGAGCGCCCCCTGCAGAATCTGCTGCACCATTAACCAGACAGAAATCAAAGTTTTATACAAGTTATTAATCTAATTCAATAGTTGATTTAATTAATCGAATTTTGATTGAAAAAAATAGTTCTCATCTGTTTTTTCAAAACATCTTCAGTCTGAATACTGCAAAAATAAACTGCTGGCTAAATTAGTAGCTTAAAGCTGAAATGAACTTGAAATGTTTCTGCTTTTACTAATTTAAGCTTTGAAACTAAATGTGAAAACTTAAAAAAAAGAAAAATGGCAGGGAGGATTAAAATTAAGGTTTAGTTATAATATGTGTACACAGTCAGCTGCATAGAAAAAACACAGAGATTTTTTAAAAACTTTATTTGGTCGTTAAACATCCAGCAACCCACATTACATTAGAAGAATTATGAAAATCAAACATGAACCAATCAGCACATTATCCCAGTGATTCTCTGAGGTTTGAATAAATCAGTAAAATCCCAGTAAAGAGCCTGATGTGACACATCGAGTCCTAAAGTTCTCTAGAAAACTCAAAACATGAAATATGGAGTTAAAAAAGTAAAAACCAAAACAAACTGAGAAATTAAAGCTGAGAATCAATGACTATGATGCAAAACTTCATTATTTAGATTTTAGAATTAACATAGAAATATGAAAATATGTAAAATCTTTTTTACATATTTTCTGGATGTTCCTGAAAACTGCTCTAAGATCAGAGTTTCTGTGGGACATCCAGTTCTAAACTGGTTCAACTGGTTTCTCTGATGGAAACTGAAGTTTCTCTGCAGTTTCCAGTAAAGCATCTTTTTATCTGTGGAGCTTTGAGGAACATTTTCATGTCAGCAGAAGGAAGAAGCAGCAGAGAAAAGAGGTTTGAAGTGTCTTTCATGGCTTCAAAGCTGAACTGAAAATGATTCCCATGTTTCCATTCTCAGACCATTTCTGGTTCCAGGATGAAAATGAATCAGAGAGAAAAAAGATCAACTTTCCAGTTGAATCCAGTTCAGATCCAAACTCCATGAAGCCTCTAAATGGATCCCAGTTTGAATTGGATCTTTATTGATCCAAAGAGACAAACAATATCAGACACTAAATGACAAACATGAGAAAATAGACAGGAGGGAAATCTTGGAGGTCAGAGGTCATCATCATGATCCAGTCAGTCTCTTTACACTCAAACTGCTGCAGCTTCAACCTCTGAGGATCAGCAGGACACAGAGACCATTTTCTACTTTACAGAGATCCAAACCTGCAGAGAGAAGAAGGAAGGAGAGAGCAGATCAGTGAGTGTTTCCAGCCTCTCTCCAGCAGCAGTCAGTGACGCAGCACATCCACTAGATGGTTTCCAGGCTGCAGTCAGACTGATCTCAGAGCTGTGACCAAGATGAAGCTGATCAGTTGTTTCCTGTTGAATGAGGACCACTGTCTCTAGACATGTTGGACGGCTGAACGCTGGAGTCCAGCTGGACTTCCTGGAGACATGGACACAGCAACAACACTCATCTTCACACTAACAAAAACACAGGAACACAGCAAGCTGCTGCTCCTCTGATTGGCTGATTGCTGTCTCTGTGTCCAATCAGGAAGCCTGAACCATTCTCCTCCCACTGAGAAGCTGCAGTTTTACTGGGAACACTGGATCTTTGCTTTGATAGGAACTGGTTTAGTTCAATATGCTGAGAGCAGCTGGACTCACTACAAACATTTACTTACCCTAGATCATCTACAAGATCCTTCAGCTGCTGAACACCTGACTCCTTCAGGTCGTTGTACATCAGGTTCAGTCCTGTCAGACGGGTCGGGCTGGACTTCAGAGTTGAGGTCAAATAATCACAGCTGGTCTCTGACAAACTGCAGCTGATCAATCTGAACAAAGAATAAAAGATGTGAGCCGAAGCCAACAGGATGCAGGTTAACCAGTCCAACAGAACCAGTTAAAGATCCATCCATCCATCCATCCATCTTCTTCCGCTTATCCGAGGTCGGGTCGCGGGGGTAGCAGCTTCAGAAGGGAGGCCCAGACTTCCCTCTCCCCAGCCACTTCTTCCAGCTCCTCCGGGGGAATCCCGAGGCGTTCCCAGGCCAGCTGAGAGACTATGTCTCTCAGCTGGCCTGGGTCTTCCCCGGGGCCTCCTCCCGGTGGGACGTGCCCGGAACACCTCACCAGGGAGGCATCCAGGAGGCATCCTGACCAGATGCCCGAGCCACCTCAACTGGCTCCTCTCGATGTGAAGAAGCAGCGGCTCTACTCTGAGTCCCTCCCGGATGACCGAGCTTCTCACCCTATCTCTAAGGGAGAGCCCAGCCACCCTACGGAGAAAACCCATTTCGGCCGCTTGTATCCGCGATCTCGTTCTTTCGGTCATGACCCAAAGCTCATGACCATAGATGAGGGTGGGAACGTAGATCGACCGGTATATCGAGAGCTTTGCTTTTTGGCTCAGCTCTCTCTTCACCACGACGGACCGGTACAGCGCCCGCTTGACAGCAGACGCTGCGCCAATCCGCCTGTCGATCTCCCGCTCCCTTCTTCCCTCATTCGTGAACAAGATCCCGAGATACTTGAACTCCTCCACCTGGGGCAGGACACCCCCCCTGACCCGGAGAAGGCACTCTACCCTTTTCCGGCTCAAGACCATGGCCTCGGATTTGGAGGCACTGATCCCCATCCCGGCCGCTTCACACTCGGCTGCGAACCGCTCCAGCGAGAGCTGCAGATCACGATCTGATGAAGCCAAAAGGACCACATCGTCTGCGAAAAGCAGAGATGAGATCCTAAGGCCACCAAATCGGATCCCCTCAACACCTTGGCTGCGCCTAGAAATTCTGTCCATGAAAGTAATGAACAGAATCGGTGACAAAGGGCAGCCCTGGCGGAGTCCAACTCTCACCGGAAACGAGCCCGACTTACTGCCGGCAATGCGGACCAGACTCTGACATCGGTCATACAGGGACCTGACAGCCCGTATCAAAGGGCCCGGTACCCCATACTCCCGGAGAACCCCCCACAGGGCTCCCCGAGGGACACGGTCGAACGCCTTCTCCAAGTCCACAAAACACATGTAGACCAGTTGGGTGAACTCCCAGAACCCTCCAGGACCCTGCTGAGGGTGTAGAGCTGGTCCAGTGTTCCACGACCAGAACCAGAACCACACTGCTCTTCCTGGATCCGAGGTTCGACTATCCGACGGACCCTCCTCTCCAGGACCCCTGAATAGACCTTGCCAGGGAGGCTTAAGAGTGTGACCCCTCTATAATTGGAGCACACCCTCCGGTCCCCCTTTTTGAACAGGGGGACCACCACCCCGGTCTGCCAGTCCAGGGGAACTGCCCCCGATGTCAATGCGATATTGCAGAGTCGCGTCAGCCAACACAACCCTACAACATCCAGAGCCTTATGGAACTCCGGGCGGATCTCATCCACCCCCGGAGCCTTGCCACCGAGGAGCTTCTCAACCACCTCGGCGACCTCGTCCCCAGAGATTGGAGAGCCCAACCCAGAGTCCCCAGGCTCAGCTTCTTCAATAGAAGGCATGTTGGTGGGATTGAGGAGGTCTTCGAAGTACTCTGCCCACCGGCCCACAACGTCCCGAGTAGAAGTCAGCAGCACACCATCCCCACTATAAACAGTGTTGGTGCCGTACTGCTCCCCCCCCCTGAGACGCCGGATGGTGGACCAGAATCGCTTCGAAGCCGTATGGAAGTCTTTCTCCATGGCCTCTCCAAACTCCTCCCACGCCCGAGTTTTTGCCTCAGCAACCACCCGAGCCGCATGCCGCTTCGCCTGCCGGTACCCATCAGCTGCTTCCGGAGTCCCACAGGCCAGAAAGGCCCGGTAGGACTCTTTCTTCAGCCTGACGGCATCCCTCACCGAAGGTGTCCACCAACGGGTACGAGGGTTGCCGCCGCGACAGGCACCGACAACCTTGCGGCCACAGCTCCGATCGGCCGCCTCGACAATGGAGGCACGGAACACAGTCCACTCAGACTCCATGTCCCCCACCTCCCCCGGGACGTGTTCGAAGTTTTGCCGGAGATGGGAGTTAAAGCTCCGTCTCACAGGGGATTCCGCCAGACGTTCCCAGCAGACCCTCACAACACGTTTGGGCCTGCCAGGTCTGACCGGCTTTCTCCCCCACCACCGGAGCCAACTCACCACCAGGTAGTGGTCAGTGGACAGCTCCGCACCTCTCTTCACCCGAGTGTCCAAGACATACGGCCGCAGATCCGATGAAACGATGACAAAGTCGATCATCGAACTGCCGCCTAGGGTGTCCTGGTGCCAAGTGCACATATGAACACCTTTATGCTTGAACATGGTGTTCGATATGGACAATCCATGACAAGCACAGAAGTCCAACAACAGAACACCATTCGAGTTCAGATCGGGTGGGCCGTTCCTCCCAACCACGCCCCTCCAGGTCTCACTGTCATTGCCCACGTGAGCGTTGAAGTCCCCCAGCAGAACAAGGGAGTCCCCAGGAGGAGCACTCTCCAGTACCCCCTCTAAGGACTCCAAAAAGGGTGGGTAATCTGAACTGTCGTTCGGCCCATAAGCACAAACTACAGTCAGGACCCGTCCCCCCACCCATAGGCGGAGGGAGGCTACCCTCTCGTTCACCGGAGTAAACCCCAACGTACAGGCGCCGAGATGGGGAGCAACAAGTAGGCCCACTCCTGCCCGACGCCTCTCACCTTGGGCAACTCCAGAGTGGACGTATGTCCAGCCCCTCTCAAGGAGGCTGGTTCCAGAACCAGAGCCGTGCGTCGAGGTGAGACCGACTATTTCTAGCCGGAACCTCTCGACCTCACACACTAGCTCCGGCTCCTTCCCCACCAGAGAGGTGACATTCCACGTCCCAAGAGCCAGCTTCTGCAACCGAGGATCGGATCGCCAGGGTCCCCTCCCTCTGCCGCCACCCATCCCACACTGCACCCGACCCCTTTGGCCCCTCTCACAGGTGGTGGGCCCATGGGAGGGGGGACCCATGTTTCCTCTTCGGGCTGAGCCCTGCCGGGCTCCATGGGTTAAAGCCCGGCCACCAGACGCTCGCCATCGTGCCCCCCCTCCAGGCCTGGCTCCAGAGTGGGGCCCCGGTGACCTGCGTCCGGGCGAGGGAACACGAAGTCCAATGTTTTTATCCATCATTGGGGTCTTCGGGCTGCGCTTTGTCTGGTCCCTCACCTAGGACCTGTCTGCCTTGGGTGACCCTACCAGGGGCATGAAGCCCCAGACAGCATAGCTCCTAGGATCATTGGGGCACTCAAACCCCTCCACCACGATAAGGTGGCAGCCCAAGGAGAGGCCAGTTAAAGATTCTCATCAATATTAATACCAACAAGCTGCTGCTTCAATAAAGACCTGCTGACTTCAGAACCAGAACCAGAACCAGAACCTGGTACTGGGTCATGTTGTGTTGGAGGATTTTAGTCAGTAAAATCATCCAGATTCTGATCAAAGTGTTGAAGCATCAATCATTGATTATAGATTTGTTCCTGTCAGATTCCAGGAGCTGGAATTCACTTTTCTAGACTGGGTTGAATGACCTTTGACCTGCTTCACATGAGGGGGATTTCTACACACTGGGGGTCCGAATGCTGTCCTGTTCTGACCTCAGATCAGCAGGTCCAACTCAGTTACACAGAGGGACTAAATTAAACTCTGGATCCAAGTCCAGGAACAAACTCAGAAAATATTTATTAGAACAGAAGAAATTAATTTGATTTATGATCAATTATATCTAATTATTCACAGAAATATCAATAATTATAGAATTAAAATACCCCAATGTCTCCAGTCTGCAGCCTTCAGTCTGTAGAAAACCACAGAGCTCCTTCAGTCCAGAACCTTCCAGGTTGGTTCCGCTCAGGTCCAGTTCTGTCAGATGGGTCAGTTTGGACTTCAGAGCTGAGAACAGAGAAGTCCAGCTGGTCTCTGACAAACTGCAGCTCCGCACTCTGAATAAAGAATAAAAGATGTGAGCTGAAGCCAACAGGATGCAGGTTAAAACTGAAATATGAACAAATAAATAATAAAAATGTAGAAAATTAATTTCCCTGAATGTAAAAGAAACATGATGAACTGATTCTAACATCTGATCCAGTCAAACTGGTTTAAAGAGTCCAAACCAGCAGAACCAGAACATTTGATCAGCAAAGAAACTCAAAGTTTTTCTAAAAGTTTCTCAGGATCTTAAACTCAGTCGATGTTTTTTCTCTCTCCATGTTTCCTTCCAGGCTCTGTATTAGCCGACTGCTCTGTACCATCATTTATCTACTGAGATATTTTATGTCTCCAGTTTTTGTTCATTAATCTATTAATGATGTTTTCTTGCTGGTTGTATTTTAACTGCAGCTCATTGCTAAGTATAACAGATGTAAACGGATTAATTTCAATCCGTCTAATTCAGCGTTTTACAATATCCATTACAGCTCACATTCTGAAAGTTGATCATTTTCTCATTTTGTGCTGATTCAGTTACAGAACTATCAACTAGAAAATATTTAGCCTTTTCTCTGTCAGATTGATGAGGGTCATTTAGTTCAAGTTCTGAATATTTCATCAGAGACGGCTGCAGAAATGGGAACATTATCATAAAGGAAAAACCAGATTGTGAAGATGAATCATTTTAAATCTATTTTCCAGGTAAACCACATGAGAATGATTTCAGTGAACTGCTGAAGCTTGTTGCATACAAAGCATTACAAAGGTAAGACCTCACTTCCTGTCCTACAAAATAAGAGCTGAATCAAGATGTTTGAACAAAATGACTTTAACACCATAACCTTCACAAAGTCAGTATTTACTGCAGGACTGTTAATTAATTATCTAGTGTGTGATTTGTGGAACTTCAATAAAGGGAGATTTCATTCTCTCTCTTTTTGCACCTTGACCTTTGACCTGCTTCACATGAGGGGGATTTCTACACACTGGGGGTCCGAATGCTGTCCTGTTCTGACCTCAGATCAGCAGGTCCAACTCAGTTACACAGAGGGACTAAATTAAACTCTGGATCCAAGTCCAGGAACAAACTCAGAAAATATTTATTAGAACAGAAGAAATTAATTTGATTTATGATCAATTATATCTAATTATTCACAGAAATATCAATAATTATATCATTAAAATACCTCAATGTCTCCAGTCTGCAGCCTTCAGTCTGTAGAAAACCACAGAGCTCCTTCAGTCCAGAACCTTCCAGGTTGGTTTTGCTCAGGTCCAGTTCTGTCAGGTGGGTCAGTTTGGACTTCAGAGCTGAGAACAGAGACGTCCAGCTGGTCTCTGACAAACTGCAGCCCCATCTGAATAAAGAATAAAAGCTGTGAGCTGAAGCCAACAGGATGCAGGTTAAAACTGAAATATGAACAAATAAATAATAAAATGTAGAAAATTAATTTCCCTGAATGTAAAAGAAACATGATGAACTGATTCTAACATCTGATCCAGTCAAACTGGTTTAAAGAGTCCAAACCAGCAGAACCAGAACATTTGATCCAAACAGAAACTCAGGTTTTCTATGAGCTGCAGCCTGGATGAGGTGAAGATATTTCTGCTGGTTCCTGATAACCAGCTGGAGACCCAACTTGGTAACTGGATCAGAACCACTCAGTTTGTTCATTAATGGCCTTGGGTTCTTATAAAGCTGCTGAAAGCCAATGGAGGCCATTATTTCCTAAGGAGACGTGACCTGATGAAGCATCATCACAGAGACGAGGCTCCAACCGACTGACAGCTGTCAGACTGAAGAGGACGGTTCCTCTCTGACCCGGCCCAACAGAACCACAGCTTCAGGACAAAGCTGAGGAACCTGCTGCTGCTGCAAACCTCACTTTCATTCATTTCATCTAGATTTGCTTTTCTACAATCAGTCATTTCTTAGATTTGGTCATTAATGATGATTTGAACTTGTCAGTGTTTGTGGCTCGACTCTGGAGGAACAACATTTCATTCTGGATGTAAAGATGAGAATCAGAAATAAAACAATCTGAATCTTTACCAAACCAAACTGAAACATCTCCATCATTAATTTACATCATTTGAATTATTTTACTAATTTTTGTTCAACAGTCAAAAACATTTTAAAGTGACAAAAACTGAAAAACAAAGTTCAATAATCTCAAAGTCTGAAATAAGAAAAAAAATAATATATAAGATAAAATCTTTTAGAGATTTCATTCTGACATTTAAACAGGTTGTTTTAAAAGAAAATATATTAGAATGAAATTATTAATTAATCTAAATATTAAAATATAAATGAATGATTTTATTGGATAAATAGAGAAAACAAACCTCAGATTCTTCACTTTACTGACTGAACTCTCCAGGATCTCAAGCAGAGGCTTCAGATCAGAGTCTCCACCTTCATCTATGTGGATCCGACTTATTTCCAGTTCAGTCAGATCTGGGTTGGACTTCAGAGCCGAGGCCAAAACTTCACATTCAGCCAGTTGGAGCCTACAGCCACCAAGTCTGTGATTAGAGAAGAAATAAATTCAGTTCTAATGAAATCAATCTGGATCATAAACAGACTAAACTATGATAACAGTGATGTCATCATCTGATCAACATCTGATCTTCAATTTACTGAGTTTGACCCCACAGAGAATCTGTGCAGTTCCTGGTTAAAGTCCAGGTTCTGGTTCTGGTTCTGGTCCAGGCTTCATGTCCTCAGACCTTCAGCTGCAGTCAGATGTTGAAGATCTTCTATCATCTGTGAAGGAAAGTTCAGTTTTCTCTGCAGCATCAGATGGAGCTGCAGCATCAGAGCCTCAAAGGCTCTGATGCTGCAGAATGAAGGAAACTACTTCATTCAGGAAACTCCTGAATGAAGTAAACTACTGGAGATGATGGAGAGGAGGAGGAACTGCTCACAGCTCGGACTTGGACTAGACCGTTTGGCTTGAAGATCCTTGAGATCTTCCACCAAGCAGGAAGTGAGTTAGAAATGAAGTGAGCAGAGCAGGAAGTCCAGCCTGCTGTGGACCTCTGGCATCTGTGGGTTTGTTTAGCTAATATCTGCTGCAGCATCTAGAATCATCATCATCATTAATAATAGTAGTATATTCTATAGAACCATAGTTCCCAGCAGCAGGTTATTAAATGCTGCCACAGAGAAAACTGGGAGCAGACCAGTATCATGATGCTCCCAGTTCTGTCTCCGTTCATCTGCTAGATTTGATGCTTTAACAAAGTAGAAAGTGGACAGTCATCAACCTGCTGCAGCTAAAAGATTCAGATTGTTCTGGTCGTCCTGCGGAGCAGCAGGAGAACCGGTCCTGCTGCTCCTTCAGGTCTGAACCGTCTGTTAAGTTGCACAAAATTCGAGACCAAACTTCAGCTTTAAAAGAGAACAAACTTCAGCTTTAATTAACATTTGCAAATGGAGAAAACATACAAAGCTCACATCTCAGTGAGAATCGGATGAGTTCTGACTTGGGGCTGAACGTCCCTTCATTTACATTAGATACATCACACATTACGTAGTCACACCCCATGGCTCAAGTGTCAGGTAAAAATCTATACATTACTTATCTGTAAGTTTCAGTCGAGCAGGGTTGCATACACATTCACAGCTCAGCTTTAGGCGTTTCTCCAAAAAGGCCTCTCTGCTGATGGCTAAACAGATACTAGTAACTGAACTTCTACAAATGTGAGACCTTAGCCATGTCTTCACATTTCTAACTGCTGAACACCCTGTTCTTCATTTATCTGAGGAGGGTCAGAAGAGCATATGTCCTGTTGAGCTGCAACTGAGTGCAAACCTTTAATAAAAACATCATAAAGTGTACATTCAAATTTATTTAAACATTGTTACTAAATTTTTCCTTCACACGTCCTCTCAGACTGATGATCTGAGAGGAACTGGGACAAACTGGTTGGAAGAGGGACACATGTCTCTGCAGTGGTCTGTCCATTGTCTCAGAGGAACAAAGGTTTGCATCTCAGAAGAAATTGTTGCTAAACTCCTAAAGAGCTGAAGACCAAAACCCCTGGAGGAGACAGAGAGTTTGGGTTGTGAAGGAAAAATTTAGTAGCAAAGTTAAAATAAAATTGAATGTACACTTTATGATGTTTTTATTAAAGGTTTGCACTCCGTTGCAGCTCAACAGGATATATGCTCTTCTGACCCTCCTCAAATAAGTGAAGAACAGGGTGTTCAGCAGTTAGAAATGTGAGACATGGCTAAGGTGATGAGCCTAGATTGTAGAAATTCAGTTTCTAGTATCTGTTTAGCCATCAGCAGAGAGGCCTTTTTGGAGAAACGCCTAACGTTGAGCTGTGAATGTGTATGCAACTCTGCTCAACTGAAACTTACAGATAAGTAACGTATAGATTTTTACCTGACACTTGAGCCAGGGGGTGTGACTAAGTAATGTGTGATGTAACCTATGTAAATGAGGGGACGTTCAGCCCCAAGTCAGAACTCATCCGATTCTCACTGAGATGTGAGCTTTGTATGTTTTCTCCATTTGCAAATGTTAATTAAAGCTGAAGTTTGTTCTCTTTTAAAGCTGAAGTTTGGTCTCGAATTTTGTGCAACTTAACAGGGTCCAGCAGCATTTTTCATGGTGAAGCAGTGAAATTTCTCCCAGTAACTAGAAGAAGCTGGGATGTCTAAAGTGTTGTAGCTCATGTCTTCCAAGTCCTTATGGAGGACAGCTAACAGCTTCAAAAAAAGCTGCAGCTGTCCTGGATGAGCTGAATGTTTACATGTTTGCATGGCTGAAATAGTCCAAAGGATGAAGGAAATAGTTAAAGGCCAAAAACTTCCAGAAGCAACTTGAAGAAAGAAGAAGAAACAGGAGGACAATAGAGCTGAATCAGCATTCACACAATGAAAATATCTGGACTCACCGAGCCTTTCTGCAGTTTCTCACAGCTGGAAGCAGTCTCTTTTGTCCTGATTCTGATGTGTTGTACTTCTCCAGGTCCAACTCATCCAGAACCTCTGATACCTGCAGCATAAAGGCCAGAGCTGAACAGTCAGTCTCTGAGAGCTCCTTCCCTGAATCCAGCAGCCGTTGGATCTCCTGATAAAATGAGACGTCGTTCATCTCCACCAGACAGTAGAAGATGTTGATGCTTCTGGCAGGAGAGATTCTATCAGTGTTCATCTCTTTCAGGTTGGTGATGATTCTCTGGATGGTTTCTGGACTGTTCTCTGTCTGACCCAGCAGGTCTTCTAAGAGGCTCTGGTTGGACTCCACAGTGAGACCATGAAGGAAGCGGACAAACAGGTCCAGGTGGCCATTTATACTGCGGAGGGATTTCTCCATGACTTTCTTCATGAACTGATCTAGAGATGTTTCTCTGTATTCTTCTCCCAGGAACGTCTTGATCACGTCTGAGTTCCTGCTGGTGAAGCAGTGGAGCATGTAGACTGCAGCCAGAAACTCCTGGATGCTCAGATGAACAAAGCAGTAGAGTGAGACGTTGCGCATCCCTCTCACCTTTTTAAACATCTGAGTGAACACTCCTGAGAACAACGCAGCATCTTTGATGTTGATGCTGCACTGTTTGAGGTCTTTGTGGTAGAAGATCAGGTTTCCCTTCAGCAGCTGATCAAAAGCCAGTCTTCCTAGAGACTCAATCAGCTTCCTGTTCTCTGGATCTTCTTCAGCTATTTCTTCATACTTGTCCTCCTTGATGGTGAGCTGAATCAGCAGGAACTCTATGTACATCTCAGTCACGGTCTTGGGCAGCTCTCCTCCCTCTCTGATCTTCATCACATCCTCCAGAACATTACCAGTGATCCAGCAGAAGACTGGGATGTGACACATGATGTGGAGACTTTTTGATTTCTTGATGTGGGAGATTATCCTGTCGCCCTTCTCTTCATCATCTCTGAATCTCTTCCTGAAGTATTCCTCCTTCTGGGGGTCAGTGAACCCTCTGACCTCTATGACCCTGTCAATAGAATTATCTGGGATCAAACTAGCTGCAGCAGGTCGTGTGGTTACCCAGAGGACAGCAGAAGGAAGCAGTTTCCCCATGAAGAGGTTTGTCAGCAGAACATCCAGTGAAGTGGACTTTTTAACATCAGTCAGAACTGGATTCTTCTTAAAGTCCAGACAAAGTCGACTCTCATCCAGACCATCGAAGATGAAGAGAACATGGAACTTTTTAAAGTTGCAGATTCCTGCATCTTTAATATTGTCAAAGAAGTGATGAATCAGTTCCACTAAGCTGAAAACGTCTTCTTTCAAGTTATTCAGCTCTCTGAAAGTGAATGGAAATATGAAGTCGATGTTCTGGTTGGTTTTGCCTTCAGCCCAGTCCAGAGTGAACTTCTGTGTTAACAGTGTTTTCCCAATGCCAGCCACTCCCATGGCCATCACTGTTCTGATCCGTTGCTTTCTAGCAGGGTTGGGTTCAAAGATGTTTTCCCGTTTTATTTTTGCTCCTTGATTACTGGATGCTGTTTCAATCTGTCTGACCTCATGTTCCTGGTTGACCCCTCCAGTTCCTCCTTCTAAGATGTAGAGCTCTGTGAAAATATCATTCAGAAATGTTTTCTCTCCACGTATTGCAATGCCTTCATAGATAGATTCGAAGGTATTCTTTAGAGAATCTTTGAGGTCATGTTGACATCGATCATCAAAATCTGAACAGAGATAAAGACACAGGATGAAACACTTGAACAAATTAAGATTCAATTCATTGAAATTTAATTTGATTGTTTCTATATCAGGATGTTTAAACAAAGAGCTCATTCCAATTATAGACCATGACGAGGATTTCATTTGGAAGAAACTGTCATGATGCGCGATGTGAGGCAGACGCTGAGGACCCAGGAAGAAAATGAAGAAACAATGATTTAATGATGAATACAGATATTTGATGAATACTTATATTTTTTTTGTGTTGTATATACATTTACTTATATTCTTATATTCTATATTCTTATTCCTTGTTTCTTGCATAATTTAAGGTCTGGGTTACTCACATTTGGTGTTTACCTTAGTATTTAATTTGTATTTTGTATTCTTTTGCACTTTTGCTTACTGTGTGTTATTTTTGTTTTTTGCCTGGGAGCTGCTGGTAACTTCAATTTCCTGAGGGAGTCTTCCCAAAGGATCAATAAAGTACAAGTCTAAGTCTAAGTCTAAGTCAGAAAAAGCAACAATCCAAAGTCCAGGCAGCACAGATAAAGAGCGGAAGGCTAAAAAAACTGGTAGCAACTGGAAACTCAACTCAAGATAGTAGTAACAGACGTAACCAGACAGCTTGACAAGACAGATACCACAAGGACCCGACAAAGAACATCTTCTTCTTCTTCTTTCTGATTTTTACTGGCGGGTGACATCTAACATTAAGATGTATTATCGCCATCTACTATGCTGGTGTGTGGACCAGAGTATCTTCCTTTAATCTAAATTCTTATATATAATCCTGTTTCCTTCAAAAATGTAATAACTGCTTTATTTATTTTACGTTTAATTAATATCTTAATAAGTTTTAATGTCTCTACATCATATTTCCTATTTAATCCAGTGTCCGAGCCGCAATCTTGTCATTACTACTTGTTCTTTTCGATTTTCTCCTATTATTTCTATATTCCCTACTTTCTTTTGTATATGAAATAAATGACGACCTTTAGTTCCTTCCTCCCACAATTGTTGCCATTCAGATTTAATTTTGC
Organism: Xiphophorus couchianus; assembly: GCF_001444195.1. NCBI lineage: Eukaryota > Metazoa > Chordata > Actinopteri > Cyprinodontiformes > Poeciliidae > Xiphophorus > Xiphophorus couchianus. Next base: position 24,688,024 of record NC_040249.1, read on the forward strand.
TCTTAATAATTGATTTTATTTCAGATTTACAATACGCTATTTCCATAATTCTACTTTGTTTTAAAGACATCTTAGCTAAATGATCTGCCATTTCATCCCTTCTATATCTTTATGAGCTGCTATCCACATAAACTTAATCTTTATTTGAGTTTGTGTCATTCTAAATATAACTTCATAAATTTATATACCAACTCCATACGACTTTCAAATGAGATATTTAAAAAATACATTAGTGATGATAATAAATCTGAACATATAAGAACTTTTTCAGTTTTATTTGGCTCTACCCACTGTAAGGCCATCAGTATCGCTAACATTTCCACTGTATAAACAGAAAAATGGTTAGATGTTCTTTGTATCATAAATATATCTAGTTCAGGAATAGCATAAGCAAATCCTGTTGTATTTGAAACTAAATCTTTTGAATCAGCTGCATATATAATTATAAAGGATTTATACATATTCTTAATTCTGTCATTTACAAAACTTACCCAGTTATTATCTTTATTAACCTGAATTTCTTTATAAACCTCTAGATCAACATTCGCATATGGAAACAACCAAAAAGGAGTAATTGGATAAGGCAGACAAAGAACATGGAACACAGGTGGCATTAAATACACAGAGGGTAATCAGGGAACGAGATACAGCGGGGAACAATCACGGAGTAGACAGGAGACTCAATTAACTGAAAACGACACAAAAATCTAACTTAACACAGAGAAAAAAACAAATCCTTGCAGAAACTTGAAACATTCAAATTATGAAGAAAACGAGTTATAGAGCAGTAACTGTGTAGCTTTGCTTGTTGATAATTTGACTGACTACAAACATCATGCTGAACATTCGAAGTGTTTTCACACTAGGAGTCGCCTCCTGCCAATCTGCAGGAAAACTTTTCCATAATCTTTGACCTGCAGCTCAGCAGGAGGTGTCCAACCATAGTGCTCCATTTATTTATTTTTTGCTATAACTGTAGTTAGTCACTGTTGGATGAAGTCACTTCCACTCAGTCATGATTGGTGAAGGGACTAACCTAAATCAGAGGAGCTGGACAACAAACTCAGCTGATTGGACATGGCAGGATCTATAAAGTGAAGACGTTTGATCATCAATCTGCAGGCTCTCTGTCCTTTCATCCTCACAGCATCGATGGTGTGGCGGGCCTTGTTTGCTCTGGTTTGGTTCTTCTGAAGTATTTCCTCTTTCTCCAAACGTTTAAAGATGCCATCTGCCTCAAGGCCATCGAGAATCTGATCCAGGATCTCCTCAGAAACTCTCTCCACAAACTCAATGCGAACTTGGAAAAGTTTTTCCTCTGCAGAGAGAAATTTGAAACAGGATGAATTCAAACCGACGTCAGAAAAACATGATGAAGATCAACTATTCATCTTCAGTTTTTACATTCAGGTTTCACAGAAACTCACAATGTTTCCACCAGAGCTTCACTGAACAAGAAGCATGAAAACAATAAATACATACTCTGGCTGTTGTTCATCACATGGTAGCAACACAGGCTGTGATTGGTCAGTTTGTTTCTTTATGATGGTTAATTTCTGTTTCTGATCACTTACCAAAATTCACTTCCTGCAGCTGCGCCATCTTTTATCTGGAAAACATGAAGGATTCATTATGTTTCAGACTTTATTTCATAAATAATTTATTTTGGTCTTTTTGGAAGACTGAAAAGAATCTAAAAATACTGGATTAGAGATGGAAAATACTCATTTAAATCACATGACAATCATCAACACACCACCAAAAAAATATTTCTTTAATTCTTCAAACTAAAATATACCTTTATGAAAACTTGATCCTTGATCCTTACAGAAAACCTGAAATAAAGACTAACTTACCAAATTTTTCTGTGTTCTTGTTAAGGGTTGAATCTTACTGCCAGTCATTCTAGGATCAGATTTCCTTTAGGCTGAAAATGTTGAATTTTTGGGTCCAGACCTCAAAGTTTGATGTCTCGCCAATAAAAGTATCTCAGAGTCAAACAGACTGACTTTAACAGAAGGGAAAAAGGCTTTAGGTTGTTTTTTCCCCTCGAACAGAGCTGTAGACCAGAACTCTTTCCTTTAGAAGAACCAACTGTACTCGGATCTGACTGAGGGCTAGAAAAAAAGAGCATGAACTGAAGCTCTGTACATCTGAATCCTGAGACTAAATCAGACATGCAGATAAATCACTGTTTTCAGTTTCTCACACTGGAGAATCACAGATGGATCGGGGATTAATCTGTGAGACGCTGAAACCTGCGGATGCCTGAAATATTCCTCCACTCCTCAGTGGAACAATAAGACCTTCATGAAAACAGAAAACTAACTGTCTCCGAAGTCTGACAATAATGAGAGGATTAATATATGAGCTCCAAATGTTTCTTCCTTTAAACATCTCTACCTGCTGTAAGGAGATAACAGCTGATTGTAATATGACTCAATAAAATCAATCTTCTTCAACAAACACCATCAGGAGTGTGTAATCTGTGGTTCTTTGGTTCCACTGGGTGATGGGACAGATTGAGATTCCTGATAATTAGTTCATCTTCAGAGCTGATTACAGCAGACATCACCTCTCAGGGCTGATTTATCTTAAAACCTAAACATTCAAAGTCAATTATTCTCATGTTCGTGCCCAGAACAATCACTGTTCTTAAAGAAGGTTCAACAAACTCTGCTTCTATAAACTCTGAGTTAACTTAGCCTGAACCTGAGATCCTGTTTCCAAATTTTTTATCTCAAGATCAACAAGCTGCATATGAGAAATCAAGAACCACAGGAAGTGAATTTCTGATGCTTTGATCTAACATGTTCTGATGTCATTAGATTGTTGTTCCTCCAGAGGGCGCTGTTGCTTCTTTACAGTTTGATCAGCTTTCAACTGAACCACCTGCAGCCTGGACTGACATGAAGATTGATGAATGATTTGGTTGAAAATCCGAAAACTTTTTATCAGTTTCCTTCCATGTCACAATTATGCAACAGTTTAAATAATACTGATATAATATAATTAATATAATACTTTGTTTTGGTCTTAAAAATACCATATTAAATGGGAAATGAAAATATGATGATGTTTAAAGGGTGTAAATACTTTTTTATGGCTTTGGATTTAAAGTCAGACTTAAAATCTTTTATCTTTTTTTTTGACCTGCTGATTCTGATTTTGGCCAATAGCAAATCTTTTGTCTGAAATGTTGCTAAATGAAGCAAGAAAATCACTGAGTTTTGGATCAGGGTCAATCTGGTTCTGGATGCATTTTTCCAGCATTTTTTGAGAGACCAAGAGTTTCTTCCTGCTTCAAGGAGCAACCAGAGGAAAACCTGGAAAAAGATGGAACTCAGTGAGGAGGAGGAGAGGAAATCTGTGGACGGCTAAAAGCCGGTTCTGATCCACAGACAAGAGAAACATCAGTTTCTGATGAACCCCAGACTGATGAGGGACGGAGTGATGTGTTTCACTTTCTGATGATTTCAACAAGCAGGGAAACTCGTTTACAATGTTTTTGTTCTGGTTTTTAGGTTAAAACACCAGAGAGTCGCTGCAGCAAGAACTGACGGACTGTAAAAGTTAGATTAAGTTCTCTGTTTATTTAGGTTAAATCTGAGAAGGTCATTATTGCTCCACACAAACAGATCAGCTCTAGATGCTGCTGCCATAATGTACCACTTCATTTCTAAAGCACTTAAAATACAATATAGCATCTGACCAAAGTGTTGCACAAAAATGAAAACAAAAAATAAAATAGAAAAATATAAATCAGAACATCACAGGACTGCAGCATTAAGACAGAGATGTTAACTCACTCTGGGTTAAAAGCTAAAAAGAAAAAAACTTGTTTTGAAACAAGCTTTAAAAAGTTATTTCATAGAGTTGATCGTTCATCGGGTTAACTGCATAGTAACTAAGATGTGTGTTTATGTTTTGTTCAATATTTTTGTCCTTGTCAGGCCTTCAATAAAGTAAACAGAGCGCTGCTGCAGGGACCTCACCCCATGAAAGCCGAGTGACCCAGGCCTCGGTGGCCGAACCCCGGGGGGCCTCGGTGGTTTCATTGGTTAGGAAGGCTCCAGAGAGCCGAGAGAGACACGGAGGGACCCGGAGCGGCAACTCTTACCTGTATTAACGAGTCAACACGTTATTTCCATCCTCCGCTCAATTGGAGGCTGATCTCAAAAAGGAGAACAACGTTAGTCTCAGTTCCTATTTCTACAGGATGTCACGTAACTTGTGTTTTCTTCTAGGATCACAGTTTGAGTCATACGAATAAATATGAACAGTTCAGTTGGATTTAACAGACTTAAAGAAAAATAGAATGAAGATGGAAAACCTTCAGTATTTCTGTTTTGCTGTTAGTGGAGCAGATCTGAAGCTGAGCAGCTTTTTTCATGAACCAGCAGAACAAACTGATGGTGGATTATGAGCGCTCACTGCCCTCTGGTGGCGAAATATCGTAACTACAGATATTCTTCATTTTAATTGCTTATCCAAATGATTTACGTTTATTTGTTCTCATTTTGACTTTTATCAGGTCAAATAAAATCAGCTTACATTAATGTTGTAAGCAGTGAAAGTTCTCCCAGTAACTAGAAGGGTCTGGGATGTCTAAAGTGTTGAAGCTCATGTCTTCCAGGTCTTTATGGAGGACAGCTAACAGCCCAACTCATCCAGAACCTCTGACATCTGCAGCATGAAGGTGAGTCTCTGAGAGCTCCTTCCCTGAATCCAGCAGCCGTTGGATCTCCTGATAAAATGAGACGTCGTTCATCTCCACCAGACAGTAGAAGATGTTGATGCTTCTGGCAGGAGAGATTCTATCAGTGTTCATCTCCTTCAGGTTGGTGATGATTCTCTGGATGGTTTCTGGACTGTTCTCTGTCTGACCCAGCAGGTCTTCTAAGAGGCTCTGGTTGGACTCCACAGTGAGACCATGAAGGAAGTGGACAAACAGGTCCAGGTGGCCATTTATACTGCTGAGGAAAAAGGTTGTCGTACTCTTTGCATCGCACATTTTTTAATCATTCATTTTAATAATGCTTATTGGTCCCTTGGAAATAATAATAACTTGGACATCAATGAATGAAATCACTCCGGATATGTCATGTTATCTGTCCATTTCATAACCTGCTGTGGCACAAACTATACATCATATGATACATTCTGTCTACATACAGTATTTTTCTTCTAAGGATTTTTTACAATACTAAGTGCTTGTAATTTTTTTTCTTCCAATTTTCCTGAGTGTTTTCTGTATTTTTTCTTTAAAGTTGTTTTATTTTCTGCAAAAATAAAACAACTTTATTTGTTGTCAAAGCAACATCCTATTGCTTTGTAACAGCAATAGGATGTTTTTTTAGAGTTGGTCCCACTAATTAAGCTGGGAGTTGCCACAAAATTTCACTGTAGTTTCATAATGACAACAAAGATGCCTGCAGCTCATAATGATTGTCTGTTCTGTGTTCACAGCTGATGGAGGAAGGCAGAGGGTACTGGCAGCAGAGGAGGTGGCATTCTGGGATGGTGGCACCTGAGGGGGTGTCAGGATGGACTGTGGTGAGCTGGAGACCCCAAGTTTCCCCAGCCAGGAGCCCAGTGACCTCAGGTCTACAGGAGAGACGTTGGGCCTTTCCTGAAAGCAGCGTAATGTTGGATAATGTTTGGACAAACAAACACCGCCAGATGGTCCAGAAGTGAACAAGCATTTATGTCTTATTTTGTGTGGAAACATTGAAAAAATAAAATGAAATTTTAAAAAAAAGTTCTGTGCCTCATTAATGTTCCTCATATATATGAACATGTTGCATATAAGCAATATCATATGAATATATTTTAATGCAGCATGTATTTTTATATAGATTTTTTAAATACAGCATTAAAAATATTAATTATTGGGGCTTATTTATAAAGACGTGTGCTCTCCAATGGGGACACATCAACCAACCAATCACATGTCAGTGATGAATTGTGATGTCATTGTTTTTCATCTAATGACTGAGTTGGTCTGCTGAAGCGCCTTTGCATATGCTAAGCTATTCATATGCTAAGCTATTCGTATGCTAAGTAGAGTCGTTAGCATCTCCCGCCAGCAGACAGCTCGCTGTCCTGCTAACTGGTAGCTGTCGCTCGCCTCAGTATACAGGCTCAAAATCAACACTTTTCTTGCAGTGTTTCTAATGTATTTAGCTATTTATTCCCACGTTATCATTATTAATGCTAATCGATTTAATTGTGCAACTATCATCACAAGCTAGCGATCTAAGTGAGTAAGCTGTGCTACCGAGCTATACTAGCGCCTCTGCATGCTAATAGCTTCAAGCTAGTGTCTTTCTATAGAGTTGAATTTCTTGTGATTACAGTTAGTGGGGTGACAGGAGAGTTAATGAACTGCAGGAAGGTCAGAGGTCAAATCACGTTTAGATGAATCTGTTGTACGTCTATAATCTGAAGAAATGAAGGGAAATATTTCAGATGAACTCCAGCTGTGATTCCATCAGCTCCGACTTCCTGGTTCTGGTTCTGGTCCAGATGATCACCATCATGTACTGGAAATGGGTCCAGCCTCTTCCTCCTCCCAGTTGAACTACAGTAACCTCTCTCCTGCTCCACACTGTTCTGAGGGAAGGCCTGTGTGTGTGTGTGTGTGTGTGTGTGTTGCTGTAAAACGGTCTGAATAAGAGGACCTGCCTCTCCAGATGTTGGTCCTGCTTTCTTTCTCTCTCCAGCAGATTGGAGTGGTTGCTATGAATCAACCCAAATATTCCTCTTGACAACCGCTGCCCCTCCCTCCTCTTCCTCCTCTCCCTCCTCTTCCTCCTCTTCCTCAGACGGCAGGATGAGGCAGCTCAGGGATCAAACCCAAACCAGATAAAGAAAGTTCTGAAATCTGTTTCTGGTCCTTTAAGGAACTTTTGATCCACTTCAAGTTTAGTTAATAAAGTTGTGATCAACAGTATCACATGTTTTTTAGATCTTAA